>NC_084559.2:25520645-25615645 GCF_033978685.3 Nerophis lumbriciformis
CACACGCACACACACGCACACACACACACACACACACACACACACACACACACACACACACACACACACACACACACGTGGACAGTGAATATGTCAGACAAGGTTAGAGTGTGTGTGGCTGAAGTGAGTGGAGGACAGGAGGACGCCCTGCAGTGACCACACAGCCATGCCCTTCGGGAGCTCTGACTGGAAATGAGCAACAACTGCAACAAAAAAACACACCCCCTCTCAACACACACGCAGACGCAAGTGCACGCACACTCACACACACACACACACACACACCCCTGCGTGCTTGGACTATATAGTCACCTTCAACACAACATATGTTTCACAGCAAAAGAACAATGTCATGTGAGCCTTAATTTAGCAATGTTTAAACTTCCATCCATCCATTTTCTACCGCTTATTCCCTTTGGGGTCGCGGATGTTTAAACTTTGTGTACGTGCAGTCACTAGAGGCAGGTGAATATGTATCCAGTGATTATACTATAAAGTTATTTTCCATTTAACTTCACCAGTTTTAGATTATTTTTATTCAAAATCGCAGAATTTTCACATTTGCCGTTCAAATACTGAGAAGAGACGGTGCGGTGATCAGCAGCCAGTTGAGGCACGTCACTCAGTTGTGCCTCAACATGGATTGCGGACTCGCCTAACTGCTGGCCTGCTGTGCAGTGAGACCGTATTGCTATATGAATTATATTATACATTTCCATAGTTTAGTTAGCTGAGGTATATAATGTACAGTGTATTTTGTCAACAACTGTATGTGTGTAACGTATTTCTTGTGCTGAGCAATCATAAAACTGCTGCGAAGACGCACTGTGTGAGGCTCGCAGTAATCCCGCCTCCTGGTGCCGGTTAATGCACCCCCGCTGCAGAATGCACCCCCCGACAGGAGCGCCACATCAACCAAAGCTCACACCCAAACCCTCCCCGTGCAACACCGAATCCACCCAAAAAAAGTCACTTAACAAGAAGCCAAAAAGTGCAAAAACAACAATGCTCGTGCCGGTGGAGCCATGAATGACTGCAGGGACACAACATTAGGTACACCTGCAGACTGCAGCACGGATTTCATATTTCATTCATTCACAACTCGTCCAACACGAACACCACTGTTACCGCACTTATAAGTGAAGGTAAGACCACAATAACGTTTTTTTAATTAAATGTGCTTTTTTGTGTGCTACAGCTTGTATGTGTAAAGTTAAAGTTAAGTTAAAGTACCAATGATTGTCACACACACACTAGGTGCCAATCAAATGGTGAATAAGATACTCTTTAGGGTTCATATGTTTGTAAATCTGACTGTGTATATATATATATATATATATATATATATATATCCATCCATCCATCCATTTTCTACCGCTTATTCCCTTTGGGGTCGCGGGGGGCGCTGGAGCCTATCTCAGCTACAATCGGGCGGAAGGCGGGGTACACCCTGGACAATATATATATATATATATATATATATATATATATATATATATATATATATATATATATATATATATATATATATATATATATATATATATATATATATATATATATATATATATACATATATATATATAGTCACGGTCAAAAGTTTACATACACTTGTAAAGAACATAATGTCATGGCTGTCTTGAGTTTCCAATAATTTCTACAACTCTTATTTTTTTTGTGATATAGAGTGATTGGAGCACATACTTGTTGGTCACAAAAAAACATTCATGAAGTTTGTTTCTTTTATGAATTTATTATGGGTCTACTGAAAATGTGAAATCTACTGGGTCAAATGTATACATACAGCAATGTTAATATTTGGTTACATGTCCCTTGGCAAGATTCACTGCAATAAGGCGCTTTTGGTAGCCATCCACAAGCTTCTGGTTGAGTTTTTGACCACTTCTCTTGACTTAATTCGTGCAGTTCAGCTAAATTTGTTGGTTTTCTGACATGGACTTGTTTCTTCAGCATTGTCCTCACTTTTAAGTCAGGACTTTGGGAAGGCCAGTCTAAAACCTTAATTTTAGCCTGATTTAGCCATTCCTTTATCATTTTTGACGTGTGTTTGGGGTCATTGTCCTGTCCAGAAGAGCAGGGAAACCTGCGAAACAGGCTTGCAGGGATGATATAGCCTCTGTGTTTTTTCCTGACCTAACGTATATTCCGCTCTATTGAGTACTGTATAACGGATAAACCACAGAAACCTCGACTATATATATATATGCCATGCACATTTGCGTGACAGCCCTGATTTACAGCCATTGATGTCATTGTGTTTGGATGGAACGTCAATTTTTACAAAGTTTTAACACATTCTGACACATATGGACATGTATTTGTTAGATTTGTTCTCTACAACCACTATGGTGTTGGTAACATACGCTGAAAATAGTGACCATTTGCAATATGCAATGTGTTTAGCAATTTAAATACTGTTGTTTTTGTTTTGTTGGTTTATTGCAACTGTAAGTTTGTAAACTTTGCGGAAAAATAGGATTTACAAAGAGCGCTGAAGAATGGTGAGTGCACCTGTGCTGCCCGCCCCTCACTTGAAGTCATTTTAAAGCAAATACATGTTTGAATTGTTATGAATTGTTGCAATGATTGCAATTGTTCTGCCTTAAAAATTCCCTCTAATGCTGACAACATTAGGACTTATTTCATAATTCTGGACTTCTCTACAGAAGAATTCCCCCCCGAGTAGACCCAGTAGTGACTTTAGGCTTGTTTTGTAACCACTTTTAACACAAAAGCCTGCTGACGTCCCTTTCAGAAGACTGGAGAAAATGTCAAATTTTGTTATATTTTAGTAGCATCTTCATTCTGAATCGTGTTATTTATTGCAGAATTTGAAGATATGATCAAATATGTCTGCCAGATGCGTTGTTGCAGGTTGTAGCAATACAACTAAAAAGGGGTCAGCCTGCATACATTTCTAAATGATGGTTGTATAAGAAAAGTGTGGAACTCTCCAGTCTCTTAAGCAGAATGGGACGGACCGAACAAGAGGAGTGTTATTTGCGGCGATCATTTTAATGATTCTGACTTCAAAGAAGATGAGTTTTGGTATGAGTTTGGAGAGAAAAAAATGAAGACACCAGCTAAATGCGATCTTGAAAATCAAGAACAAGGGGAAAAAGAAGTGTGAACCTGCGGAAAAACTCAAAAATTAGAAGAAAAAAAAAAGATAAGCCGTGAATATTCTACTTTGTGCGTTCTTAATTTATTATTTTTATTTTTTTAACTCCCCCCCTCCCAAGCATTTACCTGTTTCTCACCTTTTTTGTACGGGGGGACGAAAGTTGGCAGACTCGTCAGCGATCTCGTTCTGTCTCCCTGTAATGTTTGTCTGCTCTTGAATGGGATTGTGCTGAAAATCTTAATTTCCCCTCGGGGATTAATAAAGTATTTCTTGATTCTGATTCTGATTCTTCTGCTGATATTTTCCTCGGGATGCTTGAGGAAATGCTGAAAGAGTGTGAGGAACACAGGCTATGGTGTCTATGGAGGAGGAGATGGAAGATCAGGGAGTTGCGGAAATGGCCATTTTTTTTTTTTTTTGTACATTTCTTTTTTTGTCATTATGTTAACCATCAAAATGAAATTTTGTATGTCTTTATCCACACTGTCTATGCAAGGAAATGGGCTCCAGGTGTGTAGATGGCATTACATCAAGAGTGGGCGGTATATCCAGTCTGGCGATGGTAAGGCGACCTTCCAAGTACAGTTAGTTTTTGTTTAGACATGCCAACACTTTTAACCGGGAAATGTATTTCCCAACGCCTTCTTGTTTAAATAGTTTCTGTAAATTTCTTGTATTTTAACCTTAAAAATGGTGTGGTGCAACATAATTGCCTTCATTTCCACATGCAGATGTTGACACGTGTGCCTTAGTCTTATGCACGACATTACACTAGGCTTTGGTTCGACAAGCAATTAAATTGCCTGTGTTTTGCTTTTTATTTGGCTTTTTAATGTGCAAATGGGAGTGTGGCATTGTTATTCTTAATAATCGGACTATAGAGAAAAGAGACACTGTAGTACTCTGACTCGCCACAGTAAGTAATGGGGGCGATCGTGAGCCAGCAGATGTCGCTATCATGTTTTATCAGCATTTGTGTTTTTTTCTTTTTTGTCAGAGGCAAAAACAATTTTTTAATGCTCCGCTCGATGAATGCGCGGGAATGCCAATATGGAGGATTTTATATCAAAGATCAAATACTTCTCTAAACTGGACTTTCCGCCAAAACAGAGGTGATCATAGAAATAATGTTTTCATGGAGGATAGTGCATGTACTTAATATACATTGCAAATTATTTGCCACTTGCAAAAGATTTACAATTTTATTTCTAGAAATGTCCCTAGTTTTAAGAGCTATTTACTTATTTTCAGTTACTGACTAATCTTATTTTTAGCATGAATAATTATGTTTTGTCTTCTGTAGATATATATAAATATCTGTAGATATTTTGTCTGTCACCGTAGGCTGGTGTTAGCTTCCCTGCTATGAATCACTGTCAAATGTACATCGTTTGGGGACATTTATTAACGCACTGCAGCCTCATAGACAGACAAGACACACACACTCACACGCACAGTCGCACACACACTCACGCATGCATAGAAACACCAATCAGAAGTGCACAGTGTGTTCCCAGGTGCAGCCCACACCTATCAGTTTATGGCTAACTTGTTTTTTTCCTTCGTAATCTCTGCCTACTGAGCCTATGTTGCTGTTAAGTTATTGTGGCTCAATTTGCCTTATTTTTTTAATGTTAATGCATTATTATTTAATATATATTATTGTTTAAGTTATTCCTGGATCTGAATTTGCTCATTGCTATTTTTATGTTTTTGTGCATTAAACGAACAGGTTACCCATCAGTTACTCAGTACTTGAGTAGTTTTTTCACAACATACTTTTTACTAGTTAGTAAATATTTGGGTGACTACTCCTTACTTTTACTTGAGTAATAAATCTCTAAAGTAACAGTACTCTTACTTGAGTACAATTTCTGGCTACTCTACCCACCTCTGGTGAACAAGGATAAGGTTAAGTGGGATTTACCCTGGATAACCTCAGCCTGTGTAGAAGGGGCTTTAATTGAAACTTTAGGAATGGTAACAACCCAAGTGGGATAGATTATTTCTATTTCCTGTGGGAAAATATGTATTGAAATTTGTGCCGATTCAGACGTGAACTCGACCCTTTGGTAAAGCCAGACATGGTTCGGCGCGGTACGAGACGCGGGTCCATCTCTTGTCTCTGTGGGGAGCCGTGGTTGTGTGCTTCCTAATTGCTGTGGGCCAAAGAGACTCCGGGAGCCAATCAAAAGGGTCAATCTCTAAAGAGGAGCCAAAACTAATTTGTTAGCAATATACTTCTCTGCTCCTCTCTCTTTCGCCGCACGCCCTCCCGGTCTCCTGGCGGCAGTCAAAGGTTCATTTCAGTGCTGCCGTGGTCATGACCTCGCTCCTCCTCCGGAGCGTCTTGCCGAGTTCATCTCTCGTGTCGCTCCGGTCACGACCCGGCTCTGAAAAATACCACGAGGGGAACTGTATATCTGATTCTGTGTTTCTTGATGGGACTTCAACCGCTTCCTTGTGTGTGTGTGTGTGTGCGTGTGTGTGTGCGTGTGTGTGTGTGACACCTCAGGGGTGTGAGAACAGAGCCAGCTGCAGCCAGAGAACACACACATGACAGCTTAAGGTTTCATCCATAGCTTGTTCAGCAGTGTGTGTGTGTGTGTGTGTGGTGAGACGTGGTGTTTGTCCTCCCGCACACCTGACAAAACTGCACACACAACAACTCCAAGCTCTCCTCTTTCTCGGAGGATCAATAACTTCAAAAAGGCAACTTGATAAAATGTGTGCGTTTTCCCCAAAAAGCTCGCTATCTGTACAGGATGCAGATGTTTCGGAGAATAAAACAAACAATAAGTCTTGCGTGTTGCAGCGAGACTGGCTTAGAGCTCGTTAAATCGCCGAGGAGATTCCTCGAGGCAAAGACGAATGGATTTTCTTGCTAAAGCAGGGGTGTGTGTGTCCTTTGTGAGACGGTAAGACGGAAGGAGATTGGTCGTCTAATCGGTTCCCCACCACACAAACACGGACGTGTTACTCATTGTGCCTGATCTACTAAGAGCCAGATAACAAATGCTAAACAGGGTGTGCAAACTATAAAATGGTGTGTTATTAGCAGAGGTGTGGACTCCAGTCACATGACTTGGACTCGAGTCATGAATTTGATGACTTTAGACTCGACTTGACAAAATGTAAAGAGACTTGCAACTCGACTTAGACTTTAACATCAATGACTTGTGACTTCACTTGGACTTGAGTCTTTTGACTTGACATGACTTGCTACTTTCCCCAAAACCCAAAGATTAAAAAGTTATTTGGGAGCGCTCCGTATTTTTAATTTTCTTCGTCTGTGTCGATCAGCGTGTTGTTCCTGTCAGCTGGTGTGCTCTCTGTACAACAGCCAATCAAATTAGATCTACGTTGTTTTCATCACACAGCATTCATCCAATCAAATTGCAGGACAACCACCGAACAAGAGTTGTCAAACAACGCGCCAGTGAGAAACAATTATGCCAAAGCTGGTTTCGTTTGGGTATAAAAACTACGACTTGGTCAACAAAAAACGAATTGCCGTATGCAAATCACGCAGTTCGAATATTACAGACGGAGACGCAACAACTTCCAACTTCGTTCGACATTTGAAGTTGCACAAAGAAGGGTAAGTTTTGAATGTAAGATAACTTTTATTGGCTAAGTAACGTAATTTTTATTTGCTGTGTAGTTAAATCAGTGAGGCTGTAAACTCACTGCTAACGTCGTATGCAAATCACGCAGTTCGAATATTATAGACGGAGACGCAACAACTTCCAACTTCGTTCGACATTTGAAGTTGCACAAAGAAGGGTACGTTTTGAATGTAAGATAACTTTTATTGGCTAAGTAATGTAATTTTTATTTGCTGTGTAGTTAAATCAGTGAGGCTGTAAACTCACTGCTAACGTTATAACCATAGACATGTTCTAAGGGTAGCAGCATCGAGCACTGCCTACTGGCGCAGACGAGACGCGGGGCCGCCATCTTGGAGTGGTGATCCGCTCCAGTCAGTGCAATTCATTTGGCAGGAGCAATGAACTGTCAGCGCATTTAATTCATCTTACCTCACTGAATACCACTGTTTTTTGTCATACGTGTAGCTATGATAAAGGACATATGTTTTGGTGTGTTTTATTATTCATAGTTTGCTTAACAGTAATATAAAATTCTTATACGCTATAAATGACCAGACGTCTGAGATCAAAACTGGGAATATAATCCCAGAGAAAGGGGAAAAAAAGGGTCAGCTATTTTTAAGTTGAAGAAACAATAGGATTAGGTTATATATACATCGTATATCCTACATAAACAATGTATGAATACATTAGATATCTATATATCTTAGGGACCTATAGATGGTATCTCTGTTGCTGCAGCAGCAGAGAGTTTATTCTGTCTTGACACTTTGTATTGATAATTTGTATTACATTCTTCCCTTAAATGATCATGTTTACACTGATTGTTTTATATGTATTTTTTATGTATGTCGCTTTGGATAAAAGCGTCTGCCAAATACTTAAACATAAACATATATAAACACCTGAAAGTCTTTATATCAGCTAAAACCATCAATCTGTTTCACTGGATCCAAATTCTGTTTTACCCAACAATGTTAGTATTAGAATATTGTTACTTGAAGACTTATTCCTGGTTACAATTATACTGTTAAGAAAGTATTGTCTTATATTTTGCCTAAAATGAGAATGCATCATAGTCAGTGGCAGCAGGTGCATTTTGTTCTTGGTGGGGCTGAAAGTTTGTAAACCAAACCCCTGTAGGGGTGTCATCCTCCCCCAGAAGATTTCTTTGTGATTTTCACATACAAATAGTGAAGATCTTTGCTCCTTCTCAACTCTGTGGTAATATTATTTTCATAAAATACAACCAATAGTACGTTAATTTTAAATCTTACTTGTGAAAAGTAATCCCCCGATTCCTACTTTCAACAGTCCGCTCATTTGAGCAGGAAAACACTGAACACCATCTTTGTTTTCTACCTGTCAACTGTCAGTTTAGGCTGCTTGCCAGCTCCTCATCACCACTTCAAAATGGCGGCCAAATTGCTCGCGTCACAACAACCAATGCTACGTCTACTTATAAGATGTCTATGGTTATAACGTCATTGCAAACACGGCAATCTGTTGCGTCCACTGCAGTTCGCTACCCTATTCATACTTTTTGTCAAGTGATTTTCTTTTATGCAGGGTTGCATGAGGTACCTACACATAACGTTACGTTAGTCAATGTATCACACACAGTAACATTACGTTAGTCAATGTATCACACACAGTAACGTGACGTTAGACGGCGGTCAGCAGCACCGCGTATTTTAGCCACCTACAAAAACACAAACATTGTCAAATAAAGGTCAGTTAAAATGCATACTATATTAAGAATATGTGTACATATTGCATAGGGCCCTGACATCTAAAAAGTACAACTCTGTTCATTGCTATGTTTATGTATTTGTTATGTTTTTCATGTGTACGCACACATCAACACACATACAGTATGAGATGAGATCAATGAGATAAGGTAAGAACAGGATAGAAACGGCTGTGGAACTAGTTACAATACAATATGCCATGGAAATACAATGTTAACACTTTTGTGCAAATAAGTACAGTTGCACTTGTTTTTTCAAATGTGTTTATTCTGTAAAGGAATGAGTTAAATGTTTAAAATGACTGGTTAATAGTGCTATTATGAAGTACAATGTCAGCACTATTTTTTTTCCTGCAATTTCAAATGCACTTGTTTTAATAAATAAATACAGCGTTTTAAAAGCATACACAATTTGTGTAAATGTATTAGTCTGTGGTTAAAAGGACTTGAAAGGACTCAAAACTCAAAATGCAGGACTTGGGACCTGACTTGAGACTTTCCAGTCTTGACTTTGGACTTGACTCGGGACTTCCCTGTCTTGACTCGGGACTTGACTCGAGACTTGAGGGCAAAGACTTGAGACTTACTTGTGACTTGCAAAGCAATGACTTGGTCCCACCTCTGATATATATATATATATATATATATATATATATATATATATATATATATATATATGTATATATATATACAAGAAATACTTGAATTTAAGTGAATTCTAGCTATGAATATACTCCTCCCCCTTAATCCCCCCCCCCAAAATCTCCCAAAGTTGGAGGTCTCAAGGTTGGCAAGTATGCATACCAAAGACTATAGAAATGGGACCCATTACCTCCCTGCTTGACACTCAGCATAAAGGGTTAGTATTGCGGGTTAAATCACCAACAAATTATTCCCGGAACACATTTCACCACACCTAGTGTGTGTGTGACAATCATTGGTACTTTAACTTGAACTAAGTTTAACTTTAACTTTACCATTTGAAATGAGGACAATGTTTCTCTTTTTAAAACGCCTGGCTTATGTGACACATGAAATCTAGTTGATATATAATTGTGAGTTCTAAGTGCATATATCATTAGAAATTCAAACAAAGCAACTTTGGCTTTAGTTTTGATTTGAAATGATAGCTGCTCGGTAAAAGATACGATTGTTCAGTCGGGAGTGGAAGTGTAATAAAATCCCAACCTTTAGTTTCCTGTCCAATGAAGGACTTGTCACTAATCTGCTGTCACATTCAGTCAAAGCAGGAAGTAGCTGATTGCATCGACTGTGGTGATAGTGATTTTTGTACAACTGAAAGTAGAGCATTTGATTTGACGGTGATAGTGTAGTAGAAAAAGTAAAATGAAGCAAATGATCAGTTGAAAGTGCCAATCTATTTTAATCTATTGTCCCCTTGGGAGAGCACTGCTCCGTTTTTGTGTGGACTAATTGGATTTGAAGATTTATATTGAAAAAAGTCTAATTAGATATTCCTCACATTAGGAGATGGGGCGCTAAAGAGCATGTCCCTCCATGCAGGTGACGCTCCTTCGCTCTGTGCAGAAAGTGCTCTCTGCTGCCGCCGCTGTGTTTTCTCCACATAAAGGAGGACTTGACTACTTTGTCACGTTCAACTAACCGCAGCGCTTTGAAAAGATTACAAGCCGGTTCAAGAGCTGTTTCCACCTCATCACTGTCACTTGTTCCGTTGTCTCCCAGCTCCGGGGGGAGAGCCTCCATTGTTAGGTGGTCAAGGGTCCTCGCAGGGGTCGGCAGGGGTCAACACTGACAGGGCTGACCTTGCGTCAGGTCAGCACCTTTTGGAAATCATCACAAAGTAGACTTTGGCTGAGATGGAAAGTGCAAAACAACAGAAACTGTGAAGAAGGAGAATCAAGCGATGGCTTTTTGTCACATCCTCTTATACAAACCCCGTTTCCATATGAGTTGGGAAATTGTGTTAGATGTATATATAAACGGAATACAATGATTTGCAAATCATTTTGAACGCATATTCAGTTGAATATGCTACAAAGACAACATATTTGATGTTCAAACTGATTTTTTGCAAATAATCATTAACTTTAGAATTTGATGCCAGCAACACGTGACAAAGAAGTTGGGAAAGGTGGCAATAAATATTGATAAAGTTGAGGAATGCTCTTCGAACACTTATTTGGAACATCTCACAGGTGAACAAGCAAATTGGGAACAGGTGGGTGCCATGATTGGGTATAAAAGTAGATTCCATGAAATGCTCTGTCATTCACAAACAAGGATGGGGCGAGGGTCACCACTTTGTCAACAAATGCGTGAGCAAATTGTTGAACAATTTAAGAAAAACCTTTCTCAACCAGCTGTTGCAAGGAATCTAGGGATTTCACCATCTACGCTCCGTAATATCATCAAAGGGTTCAGAGAATCTGGAGAAATCACTGCACGTAAGCAGCTAAGCCCGTGACCTTCGATCCCTCAGGCTGTACTGTATCAACAAGCGACATCAGTGTGTAAAGGATATCACCACATGGGCTCAGGAACACTTCAGAAACCTACTGACAGTAACTACAGTTGGTCGCTACATCTGTAAGTGCAAGTTAAAACTCCTATGCAAGGCGAAAACCGTTTATCAACAACACCCAGAAACGCCGTCGGCTTCGCTGGGCCTGAGCTCATCTAAGATGGACTGATACAAAGTGGAAAAGTGTTCTGTGGTCTGACGAGTCCACATTTCAAATTGTTTTTGGAAACTGTAGACGTCGTGTCCTCCGGACCAAAGAGGAAAAGAACCATCCCGATTGTTATAGGCGCAAAGTTGAAAAGCCAGCATCTGTGATGGTATGGGGGTGTATTAGTGCCCAAGACATGGGTAACTTACACATCTGTGAAGGCACCATTAATGCTGAAAGGTACATACAGGTTTTGGGGCAACATATGTTGTCATCCAAGCAACGTTACCATGGATGCCCCTGCTTATTTCAGCAAGACAATGCCAAGCCACGTGTTACATCAATGTGGCTTCATAGTAAAAGAGTGCGGGTACTAGACTGGCCTGCTTGTAGTCCAGACCTGTCTCCCATTGAAAATGTGTGGGGCATTATGAAGCCTAAAATAGCACAAAGGAGACCCCCGGACTGTTGAACAACTTAAGCTGTACATCAAGCAAGAATGGGAAAGAATTCCACCTGAGAAGCTTAAAAAATGTGTCTCTTCAGTTCCTAAACGTTTACTGAGTGTTGTTAAAAGGAAAGGCCATGTAACACAGTGGTGAACATGCCCTTTCCCAACTACTTTGGCACGTGTTGCAGCCATGAAATTTTAAGTTAATTATTATTCGCAAAAAAAACAAAACGTTTATGAGTTTGAACATCAAATATCTTGTCTTTATAGTGTATTCAATTGAGTTGCAGTCATCTCATTAAAATGCTTCTCTTTTTGTGGTTTAGGGTTATTTTAACATTAAAACCTCAAATAGAGATTTTGATGATGCACTCAGCGATTTTTCTAACAATTTTAAATACTGAAAATTAGAACCGCTGAGTACTGATATCAATTCAAATGTGAAAGTTACCCAGCCTTGTTGCATGCAATGTGTGTCAGTAAAGTTCTAGGACTGATGTACTGTGTAAAGTATTAAGCAATGATAACACTCCTTTTATTGCAATGCAGAATATCTAAATACAGATTATTGTGCAGCTGGGATAATTGCTCCACACCACATGGTTTACAAAGTGCTTTGTTCTCCATGGCTTCAAACGTGAAATAGTACCGTATTTTCCGCACTATAAGGCGCACCTAAAAACCACAAATCTTCTCAAAAGCTGACAGTGCGCCTTATAACCCGGTGCGCTTTATATATGGATAAATATTAAGATTCATTTTCATAAAGTTTAGGTCTCGCAACTACGGTAAACAGCCGCCATCTTTTTTCCCCGTAGAAGAAGCGCGCGGTGCATGCTGGGATATGTGACGTTTCATTTCCATTTGTGTGTTTATGTAAAGACCCCAAAATGGCTCCTATTAAGTGTGTTGTCTGTCTAATTATAAATAATGCAGACGAGGCGTGTTAACTGAGTTCTCAACGTTTTCTCACAGCGTGCTCATAACCACATTCTAACTCCCAGCATACAACAACGCTTCTCAGGGCTACCGCGCATGCTCGTAACTATCGTTGCATGCTGGGTAGTGTAGTTGTTATATTTGCTAGCTCATAACATCACATTGAGAGACACGCTTACGCGCTTAATTCAATACTCGCCGTCATTCCGGGTGGATTGACAAAAGACCTCCAGCCGCTAGATATTGGTGTCAACAGGGCATTCGAAGCTAGACTGCTAACTGCGTGGGAACTTCTCAGGGCTACCGCGCATGCTCGTAACTATCGTTGCATGCTGGGTAGTGTAGTTGTTATATTTGCTAGCTCATAACAGCACATTGAGAGACACGCTTACGCGCTTAATTCAATATTCGCCGTCATTCCGGGTGGATTGACAAAAGACCTCCAGCCGCTAGATATTGGTGTCAACAGGGCATTCGAAGCTAGACTGCTAACTGCGTGGGAACAATGGAAGACAGAAGGCGAACACACCTTCACTAAGACGAGGAGGCAGCGCCAGACGACGCCAACATCTGCCAGTGGATCGTAAATTTGCCCAACTTTTCACTTCGGACACCGAAGACGAAGGATTTACGAATGAAGAATAACTTCAGAAAGTGAGCGCTATGTTTATTTTGTGTGTTGTGACATTAACGTTCGAGCAACATTATGTTGCTATTGCTCTGCACTATTTTGAATTTTACTATGTTTGTGATTGCACATTTGCGTACATTTTGGGAGTGAACAGAGTTGTTAGAACGCTGGTTTTTAATATATTATTAAAGTTTGACTGACCTATCTGACTGTTTTTTTGACATTCCCTTTAGCGCAGCGTAGGCGCGGCTTATAGTCCGGGGCGGCTTATTGGTGGACAAAGTTATGAAATATGCCATTCATTGAAGGTGCGGCTAATAATCCGGTGCGCCTTATAGTGCGGAAAATACGGTATGTATATGTGTGTGTTTATATATAAATTACATACATTCAAGTAAAATATTTACAAATTCTGACAGTAAAATTGCATTTGTGTCCAAATATTGGCATCTTCTTTAAAGTTAATTTGGATTATTAAAGCAAGACATTTACTGTGATTATCCATGAATCATCTAAATTCAAAAGTGTGATCAATAGTGTTGTCCCGATACCAATATTTTGGTACTGGTACCTGTACCAAAATGTATTTTGATACTTTTCGGTACTTTTCGATACTTTTCTAAATAAAAGGGGACCACAAAAAAATTGCATTATTGGCTTTATTACGGTACATTAAACATTTGTTTCTTATTGCAATTTTGTCCTTAAATAAAATAGTGAACATACGAGACAACTTGTCTTTTAGTAGTAAGTAAGCAAACAAAGGCTCCTAATTTAGCTGCTGACATATGCAGTAACATATTGTGTCATTTTCCATTCTATTATTTTGTCAACATAATGAGGGACATGCTGTAAAAATTTATTAATAATCCACTTGTTTATTTACCGTTAATATCTGCTTACTTTCTCCTTTCACATGTTCTATCTACACTTCTGTTAAAATGTAATAATCACTTATTCTTCTGTTGTTTGATACTTTACATTAGTTTTGATTGATACCACAAATTTGGGTATCAATCCGATACCAAGTAGTTACAGGATCATACATTGGTCATATTCAAAGTCCTCATGTGTCCAGGGACATATTTCCTGAGTTTATAAACATGATTTAAATTAAAAAAAATTAAAATAAAATTGTGATGCTAAAAAATATTGATGTAATCATAGTAGTATCGACTAGATACGCTCCTGTGCTTGGTATCATTACAGTGGACGTCAGGTGTAGATCCACCCATGGCGTTTGTTTACATCCAGGAACGGCGTCATTAGCGGTGACTTCACCTTTATCTTTAGTTTTTAAGCCAAAATGCGTCCGTTCTCCCTTTTCTGTCTACACACTGTGTCTGTTTGTAAGTACTCGGTGATTGTGCGCTGCCGAACATGCTCGTCTGCTCGTAAAAGCAGCAATGACACGACGTGACGACGACGGGGCTCGGGGGGTGGTAGACCGGTACTTTTTAGAAGCGGTATAGTACCGAATATGATTCATTAGTATCGCGATACTATACTAATACTGGTATACCGTACTAATCCTAATGTAAACAAATTAAGTATGATTGGATTTAATTTCTGCCCCGTTTTTATTTATGACCAAAACTGTTGCCTTCATAGTTTTTGTAAACGTGTATTATATGTGCATTCAATTCTTTTTCTGCTGCTCACTTAAAAGACTTACATTTCTTGCTACTTTGTACATTTGATCAAACCCACAGAGCATCCACTTGCATTTACTATAATATATTTGTCATTTGGAGGAAGAAATGATTGGTCAGAAGTAGGGATGTCCGATAATGGCTTTTTGCCGATATCCAATATTGTCCAACTCTTTAATTACCGATACCGATATCAACCAATATATACAGTCGTGGAATTAACACATTATTATGCCTAATTTGGACAACCAGGTATGGTGAAGATAAAGTGCTTTTAAAAAAAAATCATAAAATAAAATAAGATAAATAAATTAAAAAACATTTTCTTGAATAAAAAAGAAAGTAAAACAATACAAAAACAGTTACATAGAAACTAGTAATGAATGAAAATTAGTCAAATTAACTGTTAAAGGTTAGTACTATTAGTGGACCAATCATGTGTGCTTACGGACTGTGTCCCTTGCAGACTGTATTGATATATATTGATATATAATGAAGGAACCAGAATATTAATAACAGAAAGAAACAACCCTTTTGTGTGAATGAGTGTAAATGGGGGAGGGAGTTTTTTTGGGTTGGTGCACTAATTGTAAGTGTATCTTGTGTTTTTTATGTTGATTTAATAAAAAAGAACAAAACAAACAAACAAACAAAAAACGATACCGATAAAAAAACAAAACGATACCGATAATTTCAGATATTACATGTTAACGCATTTATAGGCCAATAACATCGGCAGGCCGATATTATCGGACATCTCTAGTCAGAAGCATTCATTTGCACTGATAAGATATGTTTTATACTCTATGGGTGCTTTGATAGCAGATAAAAAAGGGAATGATGTGCATGATAACCTGTCTTTTTTTTTTTTTTTTTTGATGTGAGTTTGTCGCTTCCAGTCCATTTGAAGTTGGAAGTGAGCAAGCAAATGCACCGTCACAGTCTTTGTGAGGAGATCTTTGAGCGTTTCTCCATGAAAGGCAACAATCACAGGCCGCATGTGTAGAGCCCGAAGTGGAGTAAGTGTGTGCGCGTCTCCCTGCAGAATGGCTGTTTAAAGGAGATTAGTCCTGACAAGTGAACTTCAGCTGGTAATAAAACCCCTTTTTATCTGCAAAGCAAACATTGGAGCCGCCCACCCGAATGAATACCTAACTCCGGAATTACCATAAGAATAGCTGGGTTGAGTACACTCCTAATGCCTAAACTAACAGTGCGGGGACACACACACATGCACGACTCATACGTGCGCACACACACATGAGCCCTGCTAATGAGTAGTTTCACTGTTTGAGTTGGTGTCCAGTTAGGGGTGGCAGCGTCCCCGTGACGATGAGCAGGAGGAATGCTGAGAAGCAGACAATATTGTTCTGCAGCGTCCATCCAACACACTCCCACCATCCTTAACCCAAACAAGGTGCCCAAATATCCATCATTTGCATCTGTCTTTTGGAAGAATCTCTGAAAAAAAAGTCATCATCAATTCCACCAGAATCATCCTATCCTTAGACCATCTTTAGTCTCCGTCCCCTGGCATTGCACCGAGCACCCCTTCGAAACCCACAGGACCCCGCAGGACCCCAGAGGACCAGAGGCTGACCGGAGCTGCAGCAGGGTGCAGAAAGCAGGCCGTTGGTTCCCAGGACCGCTGAGCACTTGTCATGTAAATGAAGAAGTCACAACCAATTAGAGTAATTGCAGCGCGTCGCCCCGTCTTCGCTGAGCTGAGGAGGGGCATGGGAGAGCAGGGGCAGGAACCGAGGGGCGGGGGTGAGGAAATGAAGTAAGGGATGGCAACATGGACGGAGGGTGCGGCGGGGACCAGGAATCATGAGAGAAGGAGGCAAAGTGTTTAAAGGGGAACATTATCACAATTTCAGAAGGGTTAAAACCATTAAAAATCAGTTCCCAGTGGCTTATTTTATTTTTCGAAGTTTTTTTCAAAATTTTACCCATCACGCAATATCCCTAAAAAAAGCTTCAAAGTGCCTGATTTTAACCACCCGTCCATTTTCCTGTGACGTCACATAGTGATGCCGATACAAACAAACATGGCGGATTGAACAGCAAGTTTATAGCGACATTAGCTCGGATTCAGACTCGGATTTCAGCGGCTTAAGCGATTCAACAGATTACGCATGTATTGAAACGGATGGTTGTAGTGTGGAGGCAGGTAGCGAAAACGAAATTGAAGAAGAAACTGAAGCTATTGAGCCATATCGGTTTGAACCGTATGCAAGCGAAATCGACGAAAACGACACGACAGCCAGCGACACGGGAGAAAGCGAGGACGAATTCGGCGATCGCCTTCTAACCAACGATTGGTATGTGTTTGTTTGGCATTAAAGGAAACTAACAACTATGAACTAGGTTTACAGCATATGAAATACATTTGGCAACAACATACACTTTGAGAGTGCAGACAGCCCAGTTTTCATCAATTAATATATTCTGTAGACATACCCTCATCCGCACTCTTTTCCTGGGGGTCTGGCGGCAGATTTCTTTGACTTTATCGTTGGAAATGCATCTGCTTTGAGTGTCGCAGGATATCCACACATTCTTGCCATCTCTGTCGTAGCATAGCTTTCGTCGGTAAAGTGTGCGGTAAACGTCCAATTTCTTGCCACTTTCGCATCTTTGGGCCACTGGTGCAACTTGAATCCGTCCCTGTTCGTGTTGTTACACCCTCCGAGAGCGAATAATAGAAAGGCGTTTAATTCGCCAAAATTCACCCATATAGAGTTCGGAAATCGGTTAATAAAATATATGGTCTTTTTTCTGCAACATCAAGGTATATATTGACGCTTACATAGGTCTGGTGATAATGTTCCACTTTAAGAGTTCAAATATTTCAGTGAAAAACATTGGGAAATTAGATCCAAACATTCAGAGTCGTAATATTTTTGATTCTTTTGCATCAAAAACACAGTTTATGGATAATACAGAACATTTATTTATTATTTATGGTATTTATTGTCAGTGTAATCCTAATTTTGCACCTACTTTTTAAGTGTGTCATTTTGTCCATAAGATGGCAGTGATTGTGAGTCAGTGAAAATACACCATGTGTGTGTGTGTGTGTGTGTGTGTGTGTGTGTGTGTGTGTGTGTGTGTGTGTGGTGTGTGTGTGTGTGTATTTCTACCCTTCTTGAGACATCAACAAGGAAAAGTACCTTCCATATGTGAACAAGTTAGGACCGAAGTCATGGTCCCAATACGGAAAACCATTGCATCTAATAGAGAATGTCTCTATTTGCACCCCTGGTGGTGAAATCTATCACAATGAGGGTGGTCCCAAAAAGGAGGGATTCTTCAAATTGACTGTGTGTCGGTTTTAAAAGTGCGCCCCCTCTGGTCGACATATGAAATAACAAGTGTGTGTAAACAATTGAAATGCGCCCTCTCTGGCCGACATAGGTAATAAGTGTGTGTAAGAAATTGAAATGCGCCCCCTTTGGCCAAAATGAATTAAAAAAATGAAATAAATATGTATATAAAGACATACTGTATACAATTTTTTTTTTAAACTAAAAACAGTCTTTTTCTCAAAATGTGTCGACTTTTTTTTCGTCTTATTCTTTCTGTTTCTGTAATATTGCAATATTTTCTCGTAAAAGTATTACTTTTTTATGTAAAATTGTTACTTTTTAATGCAAAATGGTGACATTTGTCATATGAAATTCTGACTTTTATCACAATATTGCCATTTTTTTTGTTGGTCTTGTAAAATAGTGAAATTTTTTGAGTAAAATTATGACTTTTGTCATAATTTTGCCAAGTGAAATTCCGATCATTATTATAATATTGCCCAAATTTTTAAGTTTTCTCATAAAATTGGGACTTTTGTCGAGTAAAATTACGACTCTTTTCATAAAATTGCCAACATTTTTAAGTTTTCAGATAAAATTCTGACTTTTGTCGAGTAAAATTATTTAAAATTACGACTCTTTCCATAAAATTGCCAAAATTTGAAGCTTTTCTTGAAAAATTGCGACTGTTACTGAGTAAAATTCCAACTTTTATCATAATATCACACAAATGTTCAGTTTTTCTTGTAAAATTTTGTCTGGCGTTGAGTAAAATTACCACTTTTATTTTAATACTGCCAAAATTCTACGTTTTTCTTGTGAAATGGCGACATTTTTCTTGTGAAATTTCAACTTATTTTTCACAACAAGCTTTTTTATATTTGCATAGTATGTATATATTATTGATGTTGTAAATACAAATCTTTATATATCTAGAAAGGGTGGTCCTAAAGAGGTAGGCCTTTTTCGGAGGTCTCAAGAAGGTAACAAATACAATAATGTGTGTATGTGTGTGTGTGTGTGTGTGTGTGTGTGTGTGTGTGTGTGTGTGTGTGTGTGTGTGTGTGTGTGTGTGTGTGTGTGTGTGTGTGCATGTGTGTGTGTGTGTATTCTTGTATTTCTACCCTTCTTGAGACATCAACAAGGAAAAGTACCTTCCATATGTGAACAAGTTAGGATCGAAACCGTGGTCCCAATACGGGAAACCATTGCATCTAATAGAGAATGTCTCTATTTGCGCCCCTGGTGGTGAAATCTATCAAAATGAGGGTGGTCCCAAAAAGGAGGGATTCTTCAAATTGATTGTGTGTCGGTTTTAAAAGTGCTCCCCCTCTGGTCAACATATGAAATAACAAGTGTGTGTAAAAATGTGAAATGCTCCCCCTCTGGTCAACATAGGTAATAAGTGTGTGTAAGAAATTGAAATGCGCCCCCTTTGGCCAAAATGAATTTAAAAAATTAAATAAATATGTATATAAAGACATACTGTATACAATTTTTTTTTTAAACTAAAAACAGTCTTTTTCTCACAATGTGTCGACTTTATTCTTTCTGTTTCTGTAATATTGCAATATTTTCTCGTAAAATTATTACTTTTTTATGTAAAATTGTTACTTTTTAATGCAAAATGGTGACATTTGTCATATAAAATTCTGACTTTTATCACAATATTGCCAATTTGTTTGTTGGTCTTGTAAAATTGTGACATTTTTTGAGTAAAATGTTTGGTCATAATTTTGCCAAGCAAAATTCCGATCATTATTATAATATATATATTATAGTTTTCTTATAAAATTGTGACTTTTGTCGAGTAAAATTATTTAAAATGACGACTCTTTCCATAAAATAGCCAAAATTTGAAGCTTTTCTTGTAAAATTGCGACTGTTACTGAGTAAAATTCCAACTTTCATCATAATATCGCACAAATGTTCAGTTTTTCTTGTAAAATTTTGCCTGGCGTTGAGTAAAATTACGACTTTTATTTTAATACTGCCAAAATTCTACGTTTTTCTTGTGAAATGGTGACCTTTTTCTTGTGAAATTCCAACTTATTTTTCACAACAAGCTTTTTTATATTTGCATAGTATGTATATATTATTAATGTTGTAAATACAAATCTTTATATATCTAGAAAGGGTGGTCCTAAAGAGGTAGGCCTTTTTCGCAGGTCTCAAGAAGGTAACAAATACAATAATGTGTGTGTGTGTGTGTATGTGTGTGTGTGTGTGTGTGCGTGTGTGTGTGTGTGTGTGTGTGTGTGTGTGTGTGTGTGTGTGTGTGTGTGTGTGTGTGTATTCTTGTATTTCTACCCTTCTTGAGACATCAACAAGGAAAAGTACCTTCCATATGTGAACAAGTTATGACCGAAGTCATGGTCCCAATACAGAAAACCATTGCATCTAATAGAGAATGTCTCATTTGCACCCCTGGTGGTGAAATCTATCAAAATGAGGGTGGTCCCAAAAAGGAGGGATTCTTCAAATTGACTGCGTGTCGGTTTTAAAAGTGCGCCCCCTCTGGTTGACATATGAAATAACAAGTGTGTGTAAACAATTGAAATGCGCCCCCTCTGGCCGACATAGTAATAAGTGTGTGTAAGAAATTGAAATGCGCCCCCTTTGGCCAAAATTAATTAGAAAAATGAAATAAATATGTATATAAAGACATACTGTATACAATTTTTTTTTTAAAAACTAAAAACAGTCTTTTTCTCACAATGTGTCGACTTTTTTTGTCTTATTCTTTCTGTTTCTGTAATATTGCAATATTTTCTCGTAAAAGTATTACTTTTTTATGTTAAATTGTTACTTTTTAATGCAAAATGGTGACATTTGTCATATAAAATTCTGACTTTTATCACAATATTGCCAATTTGTTTGTTGGTCTTGTAAAATAGTGACATTTTTTGAGTAAAATTATGACTTTCGTCATAATTTTGCCAAGTGAAATTCCGATCAGTATTATAATATTGCCCAAATTTTTAAGTTTTCAGATAAAATTGTGACTTTTGTCGAGTAAAATTATTTAAAATTATGACTCTTTCCATAAAATTGCCAAAATTTGAAGCTTTTCTTGTAAAATTGCGACTGTTATTGAGTAAAATTCCAACTTTTATCATAATATCGCACAAATGTTCAGTTTTTCTTGTAAAATTTTGCCTGGCGTTGAGTAAAATTACGACTTTTATTTTAATACTGCCAAAATTCTACGTTTTTCTTGTGAAATAGTGACATTTTTCTTGTGAAATTCCAACTTATTTTTCACAACAAGCTTTTTTATATTTGCATAGTATGTATATATTATTAATGTTGTAAATACAAATCTTTATATATCTAGAAAGGGTGGTCCTAAAGAGGTAGGCCTTTTTCGGAGGTCTCAAGAAGGTAACAAATACAATAATGTGTGTATGTGTGTGTGTGTGTGTGTGTGTGTGTGTGTGTGTGTGTGTGTGTGTGTGTGTGTGTGTGTGTGTGTGTGGAGTGAGGACAAGTGAGTGTAGCACAGCAGGTGGTAGAGACTAATGGAACCCCCCTGGCCTATCAAGAGTAGGGGGTGATGGTGCAAATGTATGTGTGTGTGTGTTGTGTGTGTGTGTGTGTGTGTGTGTGTGTGTGCGTGTGTGTGTGTGCGTGTGTGTGAAAGCGGGCGAGAGACAACTTGGGAAGGGTACATGTAGGACTTGTCAAAGAAAAAAAGACAACCATTGTTTTGTGGTTGGACTGACAATATGTGACAATATTTTAATAGAATGAAACAATAAAGGATTGTGGGAGAACATTTTCCTTGGATTTGGCCATTTTTAATTGTAGTAATATTTCATTTCTAAAATGATGGGAACTGATGTTTAGAGAGGAAGACGACAATAAAACATTGCTGTGGTCAGTCAGCATGTAATGTCCTGTTTCTCGTCCATCCTTACCACCGCTCATTTATTGTCCCTCTCAGTCCACGGGTTTTTACCATGCAGCCTGAAGGCCCGAGGCAACCTATACGGCTTGCATAAACACAGCATGGGCATTTTGTTCGAGTGGTGTGTGTTAAAATAAGGAAGGGAGTGTGTTTGAATAAAAGCCACTTGTAATGTTCTGCAGGATCCCAAGAGGTCTAAAGACGGCTAAGCTAAGAGAACATTTGCTTTTAGATCCCCTCCCCCTTCCATCCTCCGCCACAGAGAAGAACCAATACTTCTCTTCATAACACACACTTACAGTCAGTGCTCGTGTATTTAAACAAGCAGCAGAGTCAGGCTTTGGTGAGATGCACAGTCGACTGAAGCAGTAACAAAAAGACCAGAATAGGACTCATATCTGATTATTGCTTGACTGCCTGGTATGATTGATGCTGCAGAGCCACAAACGGATTGATTGATTGATTGATTGAGACTTTTATTAGTAGGTTGCACAGTGAAGTACATATTCCGTACAATTGACCACTAAATGGTAACACCCGAATAAGTTTTTCAACTTGTTTAAGTCGGGGTCCACTTAAATTGATTCATGATACAGATATATACTATCATATATACTATCATCATAATACAGTCATCACACAAGATAATCATCAGGGTGTATACATTGAATTATTTACATTATTTACAATTCGGGGTGTGGGGGTTTGGTTGTTATCATCAGTCATCAACAATTGAGAACAGAGAAATGGATATTGAAACAGTGTAGGTCTGATTTGGTAGGATATGTACAGCAAGTAGTGGACATAGAGAGAGAGAGAGAGAGATCAGAAGGCATAAGAAAAGTATCTACATTTGATTGTTTACATATGATTATTAACAATCCGGGGAGGGTGTTAGTTTAGGGTTGAAGTTGCCTGGAGGTGTACTTTTATTGCGGTTTTGAAGGAGGATAGAGATGCCCTTTCTTTTATACGTGTTGGGAGCACATTCCACATTGATGTGGCATAGAAAGAGAATGAGTTAAGACCTTTGTTAGATCGGAATCTGGGTTTAACGTGGTTAGTGGAGCTCCCCCTGGTGTTGTGGTTATGGCGGTCATTTGTCGTAGTTTGACATGTACTTCGGTATCAGGGAGGTGTAGCG
This sequence comes from Nerophis lumbriciformis, assembly GCF_033978685.3. Taxonomy (NCBI): domain Eukaryota; kingdom Metazoa; phylum Chordata; class Actinopteri; order Syngnathiformes; family Syngnathidae; genus Nerophis; species Nerophis lumbriciformis. The sequence goes on from NC_084559.2 coordinate 25,543,841, forward strand.
GATTTTATAGACTAGGCTCAGTGCAAGTTGTTTTACTCTGTCCTCCACCCTGAGCCAGCCCACTTTGGAGAAGTGGGTAGGAGTGAGGTGGGATCTGGGGTGGAGGTCTAGAAGTAATATGACTAGCTTGTTCTGGGATGTTTGGAGTTTAGATTTGAGGATTTTGGAGGTGCTAGGGTACCAGGAGGTGCATGCGTAATCGAAAAAGGGTTGAACGAGAGTTCCCGTTAAAATACTTATGGTGCTTTTGTTGACCAGAGAGGAGATTCTATAAAGAAATCTCGTTCATTGGTTGACCTTTTTGATTACCTTGGTTGCCATTTTATCACAGGAAATATTAGCCTCTAGAATGGAACCTAGGTAGGTGACCTCATCTTTCCTGGTGATAACAATGTCACCCACTTTTATAGTGCGGACTTGTTTAATGTGGAAAAAGATGTGCAACGCAGAGCAAACAACCACAAACATTTATCCCAGACGAACTTGGCTATTCCACAAATCAAGTCTGTGAATTTCTTGAGTTTGTCACGACTCACCAAGCCAACTAAAGAGGTCAGTTCGTCACTAAGGCCCTGTCTACATTAAGCCGGATAACTCCTTACACGAATAATTATTTAGCCTAAGTCCAGTGTTAGCCACACTAAACCATCGTTTAAAGGGGAACATTATCACAATTTCAGAAAGGTTAAAATCATTAAAAATCAGTTCCCAGTGGCTTATTTTATTTTTCGAAGTTTTTTTCAAAATTTTACCCATCACGCAATATCCCTAAAAAAAGCTTCAAAGTGCCTGATTTTAACCATCGTTATATACACCCGTCCATTTTCCTGTGACGTCACACAGTGATGCCAACACAAACAAACATGGCGGAAAGAACAGCAAGCTATAGCGACATTAGCTCGGATTCAGACTCGGATTTCAGCGGCTTAAGCGATTCAACAGATTACGCATGTATTGAAACGGATGGTTGTAGTGTGGAGGCAGGTAGCGAAAAGGAAATTGAAAAAGAAACTGAAACTATCGAGCCATATCGGTTTGAACCGTATGCAAGCGAAACCGACGAAAACGACACGACAGCCAGTGACACGGGAGAAAGCGAGGACGAATTCGGCGATCGCCTTCTAACCAACGATTGGTATGTGTTTGTTTGGCATTAAAGGAAACTAACAACTATGAACTAGGTTTACAGCATATGAAATACATTTGGCAACAACATGCACTTTGAGAGTGCAGACAGCCCAATTCAGGCGCGCTAAGAACATATATTTTTCCACGATTTCAGCACTCAGGTTAACCATACCTAAATAGACACAAAATACTGCATTACACAAGACTACTCGAATGATTGAAAAAGATAAATGTTTTTAAGCTAAATTATTGGTAAACACAGTTTATGTATAATAATTTACGTAAAACCGCGAGTAATGAATAAAGTTTTCATCAATTAATATATTCTGTAGACATACCCTCATCCGCTCTCTTTTCCTGAAAGCTGATCTGTCCAGTTTTGGAGTTGATGTCAGCATCTACTTTGAGTGTCGCAGGATATCCACACATTCTTTCCATCTCTGTCGTAGCATAGCTTTCGTCGGTAAAGTGTGCGGAACAAACGACTGACCATTTCGTCGGCTTTCCGCACAGCCTCGTATTTTGAACAAATTTCGTCCAATTTCTTGCCACTTTCGCATCTTTGGGCCACTGGTGCAACTTGAATCCGTCCCTGTTCGTGTTGTTACACCCTCCGACAACACACCGACGAAAGTGAGAAAATGGCGGATTGCTTCCCGATGTGACGTCACAACGTGACGTCATCGCTCCGAGAGCAAATAATAGAAAGGCGTTTAATTCGCCAAAATTCACCCATTTAGAGTTCGGAAATCGGTAAAAAAAATATATGGTCTTTTTTCTGCAACATCAAGGTATATATCAGTGACGTGCAGTCACTAGAGGCAGGTGAGGCGCGGCCTCACCTGCCATCATGGAAAGAAAAAAAATGTAAAAAAAAAAAAAAAAAAAAAATTAAATTGTTATATGTATCCAGTGATTATACTATAATGTTATTTTCCATTTAACTTCACCAGTTTTAGATTATCTGTATTCAAAATCGCTGAATTTTCACATTTGCCGTTCAAATACTGAGAAGAGACGGTGCGGTGAACAGCAGCCAGTTGAGGCATGTCACTGAATTGTGCCTCACCATGGATTACGGACTCGGCTAACTGCTGGCCTGATGTGCAGTGAGATCGTATTGCTATATGAATTATATTATACATTTCCATAGTTTAGTTAGCTGAGGTATATAATGTACAGTGTATTTTGTCAACAACTGTATGTGTGTAACGTATTTCTTGTGCTGAGCAATCATAAAACTGCTGCGAAGATGCACTGTGTGAGGCTCGCGTAATCCCGCCTCCTGGTGCCGGTTAATGCACCTCCGCCGCAGACTGCCCCGATGGGAACGCCACACCAACCAAAGCCCACACCCAAACCCTCCACGTGCAAGACCGAATCCACCCAAAAAAAGTCACTTAACAAGAAGCCAAAAAGTGCAAAAACAACATTGCTCGCGCCGGAGGAGCCGTGAACGACTGCAGGGACACAACATTAGGTACACCTGCAGACTGCAGCACGGATTTCATATTTCATTCATTCACAACTCCTCCAACACGAACACCACTATTCCCGCACTTATAAGTAAAGGTAAGACCATAATAACGTTTTTTTTATTAAATGTGCTTTTTTGTGTGCTACAGTTTGTATGTGTAAAGTTAAAGTTAAGTTAAAGTACCAATGACGCTGCAGGGACACAACATTAGGTACACCCGCAGACTGCAGCACGGATTTCATATTTCATTCATTCACAACTCCTCCAACACGAACACCACTGTTCCCGCACTTATAAGTAAAGGTAAGACCATAATAACGTTTTTTTTATTAAATGTGCTTTTTTGTGTGCTACAGTTTGTATGTGTAAAGTTAAAGTTAAGTTAAAGTAGCAATGATTGTCTCACACACTCGGTGTGGTGAAATTTGTCCTCTGCATTTGACCCATCCCTTGATCACCCCCTGGGAGGTGAGGGGAGCAGTGGGCAGCAGCGGCGCCACGCCCGGGAATAATTGTTGGTGATTTAACCCCCAATTCCAACCCTTGATGCTGAGTGCCAAGCAGGGAAGAATGCTGGTATGAGCTTTTAAATATAACCCGTTAACTGCTGCCAATCAAATGGTGAATAATATACTCTTTAGGGTTCATATGTTTGTAAATCTGACTGTGATGAAGTCAGTGCCTCACCAGTCATGAACCTCACCGCACGTCACTGGTATATATTGACGCTTACATAGGTCTGGTGATAATGTTCCCCTTTTAAAGCTCGACCCGCCACTGCTATAAGCGATATTGTAAGTGTCGCAAACACCAATTCAGCAGGGAGGAGGCTTTCGTAAGAGAACTACAATACATAACCACAGGCATCATACATATCAGCTGTGTTGATTTTCGTGTTTTAATCTGAAAAGATAAACATTAGTTAAATACTAATTGAGGAAAAATGGCTTCATAACTGCAGGGGGGATTCCCTTTGCTGGAGTTAATTAGATGTTGTGTGTTGTGTTGTAATTTCAACCGTATTGGGCTATCACACACACACACACATACACACACACGCACATATGTGCATTATTTGCTATTTCTCAATCCATTATATTTTAATGCTTGGTGAGTCTTCCCAAACCATGTGTGTGTACGTGCCAGAGGCCTTTCTCAAAGAAGAGCATACGTGTCAATATGCCTTCCTCCATTTAGGCACTAAAACATTCATGCAAACCAGCACACGCTTGCCAAACAGAAGAAACACATATGTTGTATTATCCGAAAAAACTGAAAACGCCACCTGCCCCTGACTAAAAAAGACAATATTTTACTTATTTATTTTTAAAAGTCAGATTTTCGCTCCAACTTCCTCCCAGTGTATCGGGGCCCATCGACGGCTGGCGTGTATATTTCTCCTCTTATGAATTATGAAGACAGTTAGCTCTTTTGTGTATGAATTATTACTGATCTTCCTGCCTCCCTCCACAGGATTGTCGCTACAACAAATGCATTTACGCGGCTTTATTACCTTTGTATTTCCAAGCGCGCTCGTTTTAGAGCGCGCGCGCAGTTTGGGGTCGAGCGCCCAACAAAACAGCTAATTTCAGAAACATGCTTTTCATTAGGAGGAAACAAATGTTTATTTTACCAGCACTTTGTGGGAAGTCATGAATAAATATGGTGTTTGTCTCTGAGGTAAATAAAACAACAATGCAGAAGGAGAACAGACGGGATGGAGATGCAACGGAGCTGTTGACTGGTGGTTTGGTTCTCAGTGGAGCCTTCATGGTCGCAGCTCAGTGTAAAAAGTGTATTAGTGATCAGATTAGCAGCAGAAGGAGAACTTAACTACGGTATAAATACACACAGAAATGCATGATTGGAGGTGGGGAGGGCATGGAAAAAAAAAAAAGCAAAACAAAAACACAAAGGTCATGAATATGGAATTTGTATTTCTTGTGAGTTAAATATTCATGACATGACGATTAGTATGTCATAACGGCATTATCAGCTTCGGCAGCCAAAGACGAGAAAACTCAGGCTTGATTGATCTCATCAGGACTTCATCAATAATGGATAACTCCAATCACTGGGTAAATGGGAGAGTGTGCACGTACTTACACACACGCACACACACACACACACACACACACACACACACACACACACACACACACACACACACACACACACACACACACACACACACACACACGCGCTACACTTCAGCATTCTTTAGCAATTATGACACTCCCTCGTTTAAAGCTGCATAAATCTACTTTTAAATGTACCATCATATTGTTTCAGTTGTAAAATAATGACTGGCGCACAAACAGCACTCATGGTCTCAAATTAACCCTTGTGTGGTGTTCCGGTCTGTGGGACCCGTTTTCATTTTTTATCAAAAGAAAAATGATGCAATTAATTAATTTTTCAAACTGACTTTGGCTCATTTCTGTGAAGAAACATTTATCAGAATACATATTTAAAGGGGAACATTATCACCAGACCTATGTAAGCGTCAATATATACCTTGATGTTGCAGGAAAAAGACCATATATTTTTTTAACCGATTTCCGAACTCTAAATGGGTGAATTTTGGCGAAGTAAACGCCTTTCTATTATTCGCTCTCGGAGCGATGACGTGACGTCACGTCGGGAAGCAATCCGCCATTTTCTCACTTTCGTTGGTGTGTTGTCGGAGGGTGTAACAACACGAACAGGGACGGATTCAAGTTGCACCAGTGGCCCAAAGATGCGAAAGTGGCAAGAAATTGGACGAAATTTGTTCAAAATACGAGGGTGTGGGGAAAGCCGACGAAATGGTCAGTCGTTTGTTCCGCACACTTTACCGACGAAAGCTATGCTACGACAGAGATGGCAAGAATGTGTGGATATCCTGCGACACTCAAAGCAGATGCATTTCCAACCATAAAGACCCTAGCTTCCCTGGCCTGCTGACATCAACTCCAAAACTGGACAGATCAGCTTTCAGGAAAAAAGAGCGGATGAGGGTATGTCTACAGAATATATTAATTGATGAAAACTTTATTCATTACTCGCGGTTTTACGTAAATTATTATACATAAACTGTGTTTACCAATAATTTAGCTTAAAAACATTTATTTTTTTCAATCATTCGAGTAGTCTTGTGTAATGCAGTATTTTGTGTCTATTTAGGTATGGTTAACCTGAGTGCTGAAATCATGGAAAAATATATGTTCTTAGCGCGCCTGAAATAGGCTGTCTGCACTCTCAAAGTGCATGTTGTTGCCAAATGTATTTCATATGCTGTAAACCTAGTTCATAGTTGTTAGTTTCCTTTAATGCCAAACAAACACATACCAATCATTGGTTAGAAGGCGATCGCTGAATTCGTCCTCGCTTTCTCCCGTGTCGCTGGCTGTCGTGTCGTTTTCGTCGGTTTCGCTTGCATACGGTTCAAACCGATATGGCTCAATAGCTTCAGTTTCTTATTCAATTTTGTTTTCGCTACCTGCCTCCACACTACAACCATCCGTTTCAATACATGCGTAATCTGTTGAATCGCTTAAGCCGCTGAAATCCGAGTCTGAATCCGAGCTAATGTCGCTATAGCTTGCTGTTCTATCCGCCATGTTTGTTTGTATTGGCATCACTGTGTGACGTCACAGGAAAATGGACGGGTGTATATAACGATGGTTAAAATCAGGCACTTTGAAGCTTTTTTTAGGGATATTGCGTGATTGGTAAAATTTTGAAAAAAACGTCGAAAAATAAAATAAGCCACTGGGAACTGATTTTTAATGGTTTTAACCATTCTGAAATTGTGATAATGTTCCCCTTTAATGACCACACACCATACACTCCCCCTACACTTTTCTATTACATATAAGATGGGCTAATACGTTTGTAGAAGTGTTGAAATTGATGTTCTGTGTACCACACACACACACACACACACACACACACACACACACACACACACACACACACACACACACACACACACACACACACACACACACAGCAGGCCTAGCCAGGAGGAGGACAACAGAGTGTAGGTACACAGAACATCAGAGGGTCAAATGTGCGAGAAAATGAGAGCAGACAGTGTTGAAAAACAATGTCGCAACCTTGTGTGGGAACCGCAGGTGCAGAAACACAAAAGAAGAATCCCTGTGGGATGCAGAAACTGGCAGAGAAATTTTCCGTGCAACGTTCATATTGTTGTTACTCAGCCAGCGTTTGTGGGTCTGATGGACCCGTTGCATTTTGTGGCTTTTAATGCCTCACAATCAAACACTATTATGTTAAAATACTGAACAGATGTTTATTGAGATAAGGTAAACATCTGTTCAGTATTTTCACATAAAAGTGTTTGATTGTGAGGCATTAAAAGCCACAAAATGCAACGGGTCCATCAGACCCACAAACGCTGGCTGAGTAACAACAACACGAACATTACACAAGGGTTAAAAGCAGGAAATTAAAGCATCAGAATGGATTGAACCTCATGTTTCAATTGATCTGCTTTCACTGCATAAAGTTGAAAGGTCATGCTTCAATGTTTCTTATTTTCTATGGCACAAAATACAACCAGAAACTTTTTGTTACGAATAGCGCATCCGTAGACACACAGTGTCAGTGTGTGTTTTGGTCATGAATGGGAAATGAAAAACATTAAACGATTGGGGTCCGTGTACCTTCCGTTCATTCTATTTCCAATTCTGAAACGCAAATCAGAAAATAAAATTGGGGACGTTTTTCGATTTGTATTTCATATGGCAGATTTTAAAACAAAAAAAGGGTTGGTTTTCATTAAAATATTGCCATAACTGGCTGCCTGTGTCTTTTAGAGTCCATTTGAAAATTATCTTATTCGTTTTTAAATCCTTACGTGGTCTTTTCATTTACATATCTCATAAACAAAAAGGAAGTACATAAAAAACAAAATTGGGTGGCCAAAATGTGTAGTCTGTCTTGACAAAATGATATTGCTCGTCACTGGCCTGGCAGTATAGCTACCCTAAAACACGCTTGATAAGTTAAGTATGTGAGTACCGTATTTTTTGGAGTATAAGTCACACCTGCCGAAAATGCATAATAAAGAAGAGAAAAAACGTATAAAAGTCGCACTGGAGTATAAGTCGCATTTTTTGGGGACATTTATTTGATAAAACCCAACACCAAGAATAGACATTTGAAAGGCAATTTAAAATAAATAAAGAATAGTCAACAACAGGCTGAATAAGTGTACGTTATATGACTCATAAATAACCAACTGAGAACGTGCCTGGTATGTTAACGTAACATATTATGGTAAGAGTCATTCAAGTAACTATAACATATAGAACATGCTATACGTTTACCAAACAATCTGTCACTCCTAATCGCTAAATCCCATGCAATCTTATACATCTAGTCTCTTACGTGAATGAGCTAAATAATAATATTTGATATTTTACGGTAATGTGTTAATAATTTCACACATAAGTCGCTCCTGAGTATAAGTCGCACTCCCGGCCAAACTATGAAAAAAACTGCGACTTATAGTCCGAAAAATTAGGTATGTGTGCTTTGGTGATTTTAGAGGCAGATACGTCAGGATGAGGACTGAAGGAATCTCAATAAAGTGCTCCATCTGTCCTCTGAGGTTTCCTGAGTGTCTACAGTAGATCCAAAATGCTGCTGCTCGAGTCCTGACTCGAACCAGGAAATATGACCATATTAGTCCGATGCTCAGGTCACTGCCCGGGCTTCCTGTTGCTCAGAAAATAGACTTAAAAACAAGTCTTTTGGTGGGCTTGTGCCAATGTACTGTACGCCTCGGACATGTTAGAGCCATATGAACCATCTTGATCTCTGTAACCTCAAGGAGAGGACTCCTGCTGGTGCCCGCAGTCGGGACCAAAAGTTTTATGCTCCTGAAATATCTTCCTGAAGATGTGAGACAGGTCTCAACGATGGCAATGTTCAAATCCAGGCTGAAAAAACACTTTCATTTAATTCTGCTTATGACAACTGAAATTATTTTTTATCTACACTCTCTAATTAATTTGAATTATAATAGTTATGATGATGATTTTAATTTTAATTATGATTATTTTTGTGAATATTTGTATTTTTAATTTTGCCTCTTAATTTTCTGTAAAGCACTTTGAAATGACTTCTGTATGAATTGTGCTCTATAAATAAACTCGACTCACCTACACGTGAAGCTCTTATATTTGACCTTATGTCAATGTCTCTTTCTCCCCAAACTTCCTCTTTCTTGCAGGACTACCGTATTTTTCGGACTATAAATCGCAGTTTTTTTCATAGTTTGGCCGGGCTCCAGTGCGACATATATATGTTTTTTTCTTTATTTATTATGCATTTTAGGCAGGTGCGACTTATACTCCGGTGCGATTTATACTCCGAAAAATACGGTACCAAAAATGTATTATAGTCTATTCTATTCTATTCTGTACTTTGATGTGATCAAATTTAAATGAGACCTTCTCTTATAAACATTAACAGCATTATTAGTATTCATAGCAACATCAGATTATGGGTTACAGTGCGATCAAAGACAAGCAAATGACAACCAGCAGGCTCTTATGGTATGGAATTAAAAATAGCCTTAAATTAAATATTAATAATAATGTTACCTTTGGACTCAGCTTTCGCGTCGTCATTTGCTGCTGTTTATAATAAACTGCGCCGTGTACCCTGAGACTGATTACACAAAACACACCGTCTGCAAGATAGAACGAGATTTTAATAGGGCAGCTATCTTAAAAATAAGATTAAAAAATATATATATATTCTATAAGTACAATAATACAAACAGTAGACATTCCTATACTTGATAATAACCAGTGTGTATCTTTTATAGCAGTATAGATGTTGGTGCTTATACTATTGATACTCTGTTGGACATGTTCACTGGGAGGTGTACTCACTTGTGTTGCTGACTAATTAGACAATAACGGCTTTGATCTACTAAGATCCAAAATAACAAGTGCCAAATAGCATGTGCAAATTATAAATTGTGTGTACTATTAGTGGGTGCATTGTGGGTGATCTACTACTGTAAAACTGCATGCACAATTGATTACAAGAGCAAAAGTGGTGTCACCATGGAGACACTCATTTACTGCACATCTATGTGATCCAACCTGTGCTGTTGTATGTTGTGTATGTTATGTAACATGCAGCACACAACTATAATCTGTACAACATGCTGTACAGATTATAGGCGAGACAACAACCCAGATTGTTTTTAGCACGTCAAAGGTGCTTTTAATAGGCGTTTTAAAAGAAGTTGTCCAGTGCATTTACATTGACACCATTTTTTTTGTATTTATATTTTTTTGTGCATGGGAGGGAGGCTGCACTCAGTCCGCTCAATACGCAAAAATGCAAGTTTTTTCATAAAACAAATATCTTAATGACATATATTCTCTGTGAAAAAAACAAACATAATTTAAATAGTAAAGGACACCAAAATGCATCAATAATTGAATTTGTTTTAATCAGCCCCTTAAGTCCTCTAGCAGCTATAGAAATATAAAAGTGTGTAGCCAAATAGACGATATTTATAATATTTTTTATTTCTACCGTCCAAAATGTTGACACACACTTAGGACGAAAGACTCTTGTCCGTCCATCGTCTGTCTTTTGTATTCATTCTGTAAAATTAAAAGGAAAAAGGTAAATGTTTTGACAGGGCAGTTTCAGCAACGCATTTAACGCAGGTTCTTGTCACAAATAAGTAAATTAAATAGAATGTATAAGAATACAAGTTAAAAAATAGAAGTGTTCTGCTGCATGGTTTCAAGAAGCCCAATATTTACATGAGCCTGTTGGTTTCGTCCCCGAGGGCAGTTGGTCCGAGGTCGAGTACACGTCGTCATTCAATGAGGATATTACACATCCAGATTGCACCTTTTGGTAGGAGAAGAGAGATATGTGGATCAAAACTATTATTGGCGTGTCATTTAGTCCACATTAAAGATTAAAGTACCTTCCATATGAGAACCTGTGAACAAGTTAGGACATAAGTCATGGTCCCAATACAAAAAAACATTGCATTTAATAGAGAATGTCTCATTTGCACCCCCCTGGTGGTGAAATCTATGAAAATTAGGGTGGTCCCAAAAAGGATGGATTTTTCAAATAGACTGTGTGTCCCCTCTGGTCAACAAATGAAATAACAAGTGTGTGTAAAATTTTCACGTGCTCCCCCTCCGGCCAACATATGTAATAACAAGTGTGTGTAAGAAATTGAAATGCGCCCACTTAGGCCAAAATTAATAAAAAATAAAAATAAAAATGTATATAGAGACATACTGTAATAACTTTAAGTAAATCATGAAGATTAAAAAGCAATTACAAACAGAAAATTAAAAAAATTACAATTTACTAAAAGCTTACCTTTTTTATGTTTGCATAGTATGTATATATTATTAATGTTGTAAATACAAATCTTTATATATCTAGAAAGGGTGGTCCTAAAGAGGTAGGCATTTTTCAGAGGTCTCAAGAAGGTAAGCAATACAAGAATGTGTGTTTAAATTTAAAAAAAATAATAATACATTTTTTTTTTTTTTTACTAAAAGCTTACCTTTTTTATATTTGCATAGTATGTATATATTAATAATGTTGTAAATACAAATCTTGATATATCTAGAAAGGGTGGTCCTAAAGAGGTAGGCATTTTTCAGAGGTCTCAAGAAGGTAAGCAATACAAGAATGTGTGTGTGTGTGTGTGTGTGTGTGTGTGTGTGTGTGTGTGTGTGTGTGTGTGTGTGTGTGTGTGTGTGTGTGTGTGTGTGTGTGTGTGTGTGTGTGCTTAGAGATTTTAATGAAAAGATGAATAATTTGAAGAATGCAGTGTCCGCTTCAAGCTATCTAACATCATAAGGAAAAAGTATTAGAACAGCAATAGTTAGCTATTAACATCTTCCATTCATCTGGGAAGACATCCTCCTTGATTTGTGAGTGTGTACATAGGGATTCTTTTCATTCATTCATCCACATGAACATTTCTGAGGTCAGAGGTCATCGATGTTGGCCGACAGGTACTGGCTTTGGGTCAGCTAAACATTAGGTTCTGGGGAAAACAAAGTAGTCTTTGATTGATATAAAATAAATGGAATATTCTAATCAATTGAGTCTCACCATGATGTTTCGTTTAAATGAAATACATTGCAGCACATTTTCCATTATTCAGAGCCCAGCTTCCTGTTCATCAAATGTGTAGTGTGCGCTTTGATCATATACGTCATGTCACACAGGATTGTGTGTGTGTGTGTGTGGGTGTGTGTGTGTGTGCGTGTGTTTTAATGTGCATATGTCACAGACGTGTTGTTTTTGTTTCTGTTTCTGTCCAATATAATAGCATCTTGCAATGTCACATTGTGGATGTGGGGGTGGGTGTCTGTGTCGTATTTTTCTGTGTCACATTGAATCATCAGTGCGCTCCCCATTGCCACAGCCAAGCGGGAAAGACTGATGCCCGCTTGCTGACTCCATGCCTGACAAGAGCGATACTGTGGTGAAATCCAAATGTTGGGACAAATCAAATCTTCTTTACTTATTTAGTCATCCCTCTTTTTGTTTACAGTATGTGCTGCAGGATTGGATAGAGTATGAATACATTCGCCACATTGCATATTCCATCCATTCATCCATCCATCTTCTTCAGCTTATCCGAGGTCGGGTCACGGGGGCAGCAGCCTAAGCAGGGAAGCCCAGACTTCCCTCTCCCCAGACACTTCGTCCAGCTCCTCCCGGGGGATCTCAAGGCGTTCCCAGGCCAGCTGAGAGACATAGTCTTCCCAACGTGTCCTGGGTCTTCCCCGTGGCCTCCTACCGGTCGGACGTGCCCTAAACACCTCCCGAGGGAGGCGTTCGGGTGGCATCCTGACCAGATGCCCGAACCACCTCATCTGGCTCCTCTCAATGTGGAGGAGCAGCGGCTTTACTTTGAGCTCCCCCCAGATGACAGAGCTTATCACCCTATCTCTAAGGGAGAGCCCCGCCACCCGGCGGAGGAAGCTCATTTCGGCCGCTTGTACCCGTGATCTTGTCCTTTCGGTCATAACCCAAAGCTCATGACCATAGGTGAGGATGGGAACGTAGATGGACCGGTAAATTGAGAGCTTTGCCTTCCGGCTCAGCTCCTTCTTCACCACAACGGATCGATACAGCGTCCGCATTACTGAAGACGCCGCACCGATCCGCCTGTCGATCTCACGATCCACTCTTACCTCACTCGTGAACAAGACTCCGAGGTACTTGAACTCCTCCACTTGGGGCAAGATCTCCTCCCCAACCCGGAGATGGCACTCCACCCTTTTCCGGGCGAGAACCATGGACTCGGACTTGGAGGTGCTGCTTCAATCAATCAATCAATCAATCAATGTTTATTTATATAGCCCTAAATCACAAGAGTCTCAAAGGGCTGCACAAGCCACAATGACATCCTCGGTACAGAGCCCACATAAGGGCAAGGAAAAACTCACCCCAGTGGGACGTCGATGTGGATGACTATGAGAAACCTTGGAGAGGACCGCATATGTGGGTAACCCCCTCCCTCTAGGGGAGACCGGATGCAATGGATGTCGAGTGGGTCTGACATAATATTGTGAGAGTACAGTCTATAGTGGATCCAACATAATAGTAAGAGTCCAGTCCATAGTGGGGCCAGCAGGAAATCATCCCGAGCGGAGACGGGTCAGCAGCGCAGAGATGTTCCCAACCAATACACAGGCGAGCGGTCCACCCCGGGTCCCGACTTTGGACAGCCAGCACTTCATCCATGGCCACCGGACTTGTGTCTCCCCCTCCACAAGGAATAGGGGGAGCAGAGGAGAAAGGAAAAGAAACGGCAGATCAACTGGTCGAAAAAGGGGGTCTATTTAAAGACTAGAGTATACAAATGAGTTTTCAGAGCCCAGTCGCTTCACACTCGGCTGCGAACCGATCCAGTAAAAGCTGAAGATCTTGGCCAGAGGAATCTGCAAAAAGCAGAGACCTAATCCTGCAGCCACCAAACCAGATACCCTCAACGCCCTGACTGCGCCTAGAAATTCTGTCCATAAAAGTTATGAACAGCAACATTTTTGGCCTAAACTAAGCATAATCAAGCCTAAAAATAGCGAAATGGTTCATATCACAAAGTAATATTGGCCACTAGAAAAGAACAAACCAATCAGTACACGCTGTTCAGTATCGTGGCGACTGATTGGCTCAACCTCAGGCAGCATTACTATATTCGATTCAAAAAGTGTTTATATATATATATATATATATATATATATATATATATATATATATATATATATATATATATAGGTATGATTTGATTCATGATTCCTACATTGCGGGAATTAATTTATCGCAGAACCAATTAACTGCGACATACGAGGGACGACTGTACAAACGTTATACATGATAATCAATTTGTCACACAAATGTTTTTGCAATGTTGTTGTCATGAGCCATCAGTATCGTTCATTATTTTCCTCTGTTTTGTATCATTTCCTGTTTGTGCCCTTATTTTTTTAGTTCCACTTCTTTTGTTGGCATGTTAGGTGATCGCACCTCTCCCTAATTGCCAAACAAGAAGGTTTATCATCCAGCTTTATTTGTCAGATGCTGGTAATGTTTTTTTCTGCTACATGCTTTATTTTTCCTGCCTCGTTCCTAATAAAATTACTTTTACCTGAACGTCGCTATACCTTTCTCTGCATCCTGTGGTCACGCCAACAACCCCCATGCATGACCGTGACAGTGGTTGAGGTACACTGTGCTGTAAAAATTGTATTAAGTATACTTAAGTGATATTTGGGTTATCTTGACTACACTACAATACCAGTAACACAGTATTTGATCCCATTCTGATTTTGTTAGTTTATTGCCCTCCATAATTTTTATTGTTGGTTTATTTGAAGAGAGAAAGACAGAATATGAATAAATTCCCTACCAACCAGACCAGTTATCTACCCGTTTCCATACAGAAAGAAGCTTGGTGAGAAACAGACCATTGTTGGCATGATGATTTGAAAAGAAAGATGATACAGTTGTACAAGAACAGTCAATCAACCTGGAAGTCCATGCAAGATTTCCCCTCATGGGGTAAAATAATAATGTCCAAAGTGAGGTATCAGACCAGACACATCAGACCCAGGAGCAGCTTGTAAATGATTTCAAGGGAGTTGAGACCACAGTCACAAAGAAATCCATAAGTAACACACTTATTTGTATGGAAGTGTGCTTTCTCATGAAGGCACATGTACAGGCCTGTCTGGAATTTCCCAATAAGGACCTGAAAGATTGAGAGAAGGGTTCTGAGAATGTGGTCAGCTGAGACCAAAGTTGAGCTCTTTGGCATCAACTTCATTCTTAGAAATGCTTGATATGAGCTTAACAACACCATCCTTACAGTCCAACATTAATATCCCGCATTGGCATTGGTAGTTACCAAGCGACAGCCTCAAAACCTTTATGATCATGTCAGTATGCGTCAACAGGACTCGACCAACTACATCAAAAATATCTGAAAACTGTGCTTGCCAACAAGGGTTTTTCCAATAAGTATGAGGTCATGTTTTTTTTTTACGATCAAATATACATTTGTGGTGGCGCTGTGTTGAAATGACATCATTGTATAATTTGCATAATTGGCTATGACGCATGTATTTTAAAAAAAACGGCAAAAAATATTGTCACTTACATTAAAAAACAACAATGTGGTATTAGTTAACGTTTTGCTGTATTTTCTTAGTAATGTAACACTGGCTGCATGTTGTACACCTGTGGTTTATTTACATATACACTGAACAAAAATATAAACACAACACTTTTGTTTTTGCTCCCATTTTTCATGAGTTGAACTCAAAGATCTAAAACTTTTACTGCAGTTTTTTTTCCATTTGCTTCCACACAATTTTACTAACTGTGTCTTTTTTCAAAATGATTTACCCACTTTTCTAAACACCACATTCAATTTTCTTAATTCCTAGATTATTTGCAAAATGACACACTTCGATCAAAACATATGCTCTTTCATCAAAATAAAGCAAGCCTTTGTTGACTACTGTGATATGTTACTTTACCTGATTGTGGTAAAAATACATATTTGCAGTTTGCAGCATCATTGTTGAGCAGTTCTTGAAAAGATTACAGGATATTTTTATTTTCTCTTTAGGTCCTTACATATAGGCCCACTTCAAAGTAAACAATGACGATTGCTGTGGATTTGCCAATATATTTTTTCAAGTCATTCATCACATATGCTAAAAGGGTCGAGCAAAATGCCCCAAACATGTGATTTTTTATAGTAAAATAGGGGTTTTTACAAATGTGTTTTGTATTTATCACTCTTCTGGGTAACTCACTCCAATAGTGTCTTATCATTTGAAGTCTGTGTGAGTGAGATGACAATAAAACTGCATTTTTTACAAATGCTTGCTTTATTCTGATGAATGGGCATATGTTTTGACCGAAGTGTGTCATTTTGCAAATAATCGAGGAATTAAGAAAATTTAATGTTGTGTTAGGAAAAGTGTATAAAACCTTTTGAAAAAAGACTCACAGTTAGTAAAATTGCGTGTAAGCAAATGGAAAAAAACTGTAAAAAGGTTTGAAAAAAAACCTGAAGATAAATAAAAATGACAGCATAGAGTATATGCTACATGTGCAGACTTAGTCAACAGCAAGGTATGAAAAAAATCTGGAGATAAAGATGTGTACCGGTATATCACAATCCTAGTGTGTGTGTAAAGTGTGAAAATGGGTGTATCATCAATCAATCAATCAATGTTTATTTATATAGCCCTAAATCACAAGTGTCTCAAAGGGCTGCACAAGCCACAACAACATCCTCGGTACAGAGCCCACATAAGGGCAAGGAAAAACTCACCCCAGTGGGACATCGATGTGAATGACTATGAGAAACCTTGGAGAGGGCCGCATATGTGGGGCCAGCAGGAAACCATCCCGAGCGGAGACGGGTCAGCAGCGCAGAGATGTCCCCAACCGATGCACAGGCGAGACCCCGGGTCCCGACTCTGGACAGCCAGCACTTCATCCATGGCCACCGGACCTGTGTGTCTCCTCTTCCACAAGGGAGAGGGGAGCAGAGGAGAAAGGAAAAGAAACGGCAGATCAACTGGTCTAAAAAGGGGGGCTATTTAAAGGCTAGAGTATACAAATGAGTTTTAAGATGGGACTTAAATGCTTCTACTGAGGTAGCATCTCTAACTGTTACCGGGAGGGCATTCCAGAGTACTGGAGCCCGAATAGAAAACGCTCTATAGCCCGCAGACTTTTTTGGGGTTCTGGGAATCACTAATAAGCCGGAGTTCTTTGAACGCAGATTTCTTGCCGGGACATATGGTACAATACAATCGACAAGATAGGACGGAGCTAGACCGTGTAGTATTTTATACGTAAGTAATAAAACCTTAAAGTCACATCTTAAGTGCACAGGAAGCCAGTGCAGGTGAGCCAGTATAGGCGTAATATGATCAAACTTTCTTGTTCTTGTCAAAAGTCTAGCAGCCGCATTTTGTACCAATTGTAATCTTTTAATGCTAGACATAGGGAGACCCGAAAATACTACGTTACAGTAGTCGAGACGAGACGTAACGAACGCATGAATAATGATCTCAGCGTCGATAGTGGATAAAATAGAACGAATTTTAGCGATATTACGGAGATGAAAGAAGGCCGTTTTTGTAACACTCTTAATGTGTGATTCAAACGAGAGAGTTGGGTCGAAGATAATACCCAGATTCTTTACTGATTCGCTTTGTGTAAATGTTTGGTTGTCAAATGTTAAGGTGGTATTATTAAATAAATGTCGGTGTTTAGCAGGACCGATAATCAGCATTTCCGTTTTCTTGGCGTTGAGTTGCAAGAAGTTAGCGGACATCCATTGTTTAATTTCATTAAGACACGCCTCCAGCTGACTACAATCCGGCGTGTTGGTCAGCTTTAGGGGCATGTAGAGTTGGGTGTCATCAGCATAACAATGAAAGCTAACACCGTATTTGCGTATGATGTCGCCTAGCGGCAGCATGTAAACACTAAAGAGTGCAGGGCCAAGAACCGAACCCTGAGGAACTCCGCACGTTACCTTAACATAGTCCGAGGTCACATTATTATGGGAGACGCACTGCATCCTGTCAGTAAGATAAGAGTTAAACCACGACAAGGCTAAGTCTGACATACCAATACGTGTTTTGATACGCTCTAATAAAATATTATGATCGACGGTATCGAAAGCAGCGCTAAGATCAAGAAGCAGCAACATAGATGACGCATCAGAATCCATCGTTAGCAGTAGATCATTAGTCATTTTTGCGAGGGCTGTCTCCGTAGAGTGATTTGCCCTGAAACCGGATTGAAAAGGTTCACAGAGATTGTTAGACACTAAGTGTTCATTTAGCTGCTGTGCAACAATTTTTTCGAGGATTTTCGAAATAAAGGGAAGGTGGGACACCGGTCGGTAGTTTACCATGAGGTCAGGATCAAGGTTAGGTCTTTTGAGGATGAATAACCGCTTTCTTGAATGCTAGGGGAACAGTGCCAGAGGAAAGTGATAAGTTTATAATATTTAGCACTGATGGACCTAATAATACAAAAAGCTCCTTGATAAGTTTCCCAGGAAGTGGGTCAAGTAAACATGTTGTTTTTTTTATCCCACTTACACGCCGTAATAGTTCCTCTAATGTTATTTCATCAAAAAGAGAGAGACTATTTTGTATTGCAGTATCCGTCGTAGATACAGTTGTATCTGTGTTAATAGAACCCAGTTGTAGCTGGGATGCGTTGTCTTTAATCTCCTTTCTAATTAGTTCAATTTTCTTATTAAAGAAATTCATAAAGTCATCTACCGAGTGGGTGGAGCTATTGGGAGGAGTCCCTTGTTGGGTTAGCGATGCTACTGTACTAAACAAAAATTTAGGGTCGTTTTTGTTGAGGCGGATGAGATTTGAGTAATATTTAGCTTTAGCTAAGGTAAGCATACTAAATCCTTTCAGCAAAAATATGGCAATATCCCGAAATGATCAAGTATGACACATAGAATGGACCTGCTATCCCCGTTTAAATAAGAAAATCGCATTTCAGTTGGCCTTTAAAACTGGGTTAGTGATCATTTCTTCGCCAAGATAATCCATCCCAACCCACTGGTTGACACAAAAGTAAAAAGAAAAGGTGGTTGTCGGTGAGAATGTCAACATGACCACTTCCAAGAGTCCACAAAGGGGAAAACAGTTGATTTCCACTTTGTAAAGGCAGATCTCATTGGGTCAGGTGCAGGTGTACCTAATGAAGTGCCCTGCATCACTCCGCCTTTTGTCGGTCACAATCAAACGTGTCCTCGCTGACGTAAAGAGTGAGTGTGCAGCCCTCTAATGGGAGGACAGGCTGTGTGAAGAAACAAAATGTCACCAGGCGGTCTGCACTTCCCTCCCAGCCATCACCACACTCAGGGCATGCTTAGCATTTAAAGCCTTCACCGCCGTGCCCTGAAAAAGGCGTGCTAACATTTAGCGGTGGGGGGAAGAGCGGCTATATGGACGCACAGACGGGCCTCTGCCAGGCAGGCAGCCGGCAGGTTCCTCAGGCGCTGTAGAGGAGCCGTGGGGAAGTTTTTAATTCCTCCACCCTTATGGTTCATTTGTCCTCCAGATCCCCCCCACGCCCCCCATGTGAGGCTCGCCAGTGACCACTCATGTGTGCACTGCTGCTGAATTATTGACAAGAGATAGAAGGGAGGTGAAAGGAAAGAGGGAGGCGAGAGGATACGGAGGAGGTGTGGCGATGCTGAGGAGAGGTGAGGGAGATGGGGGCTGAGAGAGGAAGGCGAGAAGAGCGGCGGGAGGTGAAGAAGACATGGAGGCCGGGTGAGATGAGACAGGGGAGGCAACCTGGACTGTAAAAAGGTTTGAAGATCTTCAACAAGGGGGGCCCCCTACACTACAAAAACTGAAATCTAAGTAAGATTAAATATCTCAAATAAGGGTGCTATTTGCTTGTTTTCTGTCTGATAAGATAATTCTTCTCACTAAGCAGATTTTATGTTATTGTGTTTTACTTGTTTTAAGTGTTTAGGTTCTTAAATTATCTCAGTTAGATATTACTGCTCGTTGCTGAGATTTTATGACCTATATTGAGTAAAACATGCTTGAAACTAGAATATCAACAGTTGTAAAGTTGTGTCATTAACACTCACAAGAACAAAACTACTTTTTTAAAGTAATAATTTCAATCATGATGCCGAGCGCATATCATTATGTCAAGATAATGGCACTAGCATTTACTTAATTTAATAATATTTTTCAACATATTGAGCAAAAAGATCTCTTTTTTTTTCTACCAAGAAAAGTGCACTTGGTATTAGTGAGAATTTACTTATTTTAAGGTATTTTGGGGTTAATTGAGGTTAGCTAATTGTACTTGCTTTGGAAAGTCTTTACAAGCCGAATTTTCTTGTTCTATTTGCAGATAATTTTGCTTAGTCCAAGAAAAATACCCCTAATTTTTGTATTTTTTTTTCTCATTTTTGAACACTGACTTTTTGCAGTGTAATACTGGTATACTGCATGCAGGGTTGTAACATTTTTTCTTGATTAGAATTTTTTAAAATAATTTTTAAAAGATTCTCCCCGCAATCTTTCCACGGAACAGATAAATGGAGGCTGAAGGCGTCTTTCAGTCAGCAATGCACACATTCAGCGACACACAGCGATCCCGTGGGTGCTTCGGGGCCCGAGCACCCACGGATAATGCCGAGCACCCACGTGGGATTGATGGCTACTTTCAATCTTTAAGATAATTTTTGAAAAATCCATCTTGTTGTTGTTAATTTCATGACGGGATTGGTACGTTTTACACAATAATAAAGGCATATATCATATAGACCAGGGGTCGGCAACCCAAAATGTTGAAAGAGCCATATTGGACCAAAACTACAAAAACAAATCTGTCTGGAGCCCCAAAAAATTAAAAAGCCATATTACATACAGATAGTGTGTCATGAGATATAAATTGAATTAAGAGGACTTAAAGGAAACTAAATGACCTCAAATATACCTACAAATTAGGCATAATGATGCAATATGTACATATAGCTAGCCTAAATAACATGTTAGCATCGATTAGCTTGCAGTCATGCAGTAACCAAATATGTCTGATTAGCACTCCACACAAGTCAATAACATCAACAAAACTCACCTTTCATGCACAACGTTAAAAGTTTGGTGGACAAAATGAGACAGAAAAAGAAGCGGCATAAAACACGTCCTAGAAAGTCGGAGAAAGTTATACATGTAAACAAACTACGGTGAGTTCAAGTACCGCCAAAATTAGTAGGACAAAACGGCGCTCGCCATATACTCGAATCAGTGAAGCATGTTTAATATAAACAGTGTGCTTTATAACAATTAGGGAGGTTTGTGTCATGTTTGTCCTCCTACAGAAACCATATTAAAACAAAAAATAAATGTTTTTCCCCTCATCTTTTTCCATTTTTCATACATTTTTTAAAAAGCTCCAGAGAGCCACTAGGGCGGCGCTAAAGAGCCGCGGGTTGCCGACCCCTGATATAGACTATAACTAAAAAAGCCTAACCAAAATTGAATTGTGCCCGATAATGGAGTAATGACTAGGGGTGTGGGGGAAAAATCGGTTCGAATTCGAAACGCGATTCTCACGTTGTGCGATTCAGAATGGATTCTCATTTTTAAAAAATCAATTTTTTAATTTTTTTTTATTTTATTTTTTTCATTAATCAATCCAACAAAACAATACACAGCAATACCATAACAATGCAATCCAATTCCAAAACCAAACCCGACCCAGCAACACTCACAACTGCAATTAACAGAGCAATTGAGAGGGGACACAAACACAACACAGAACAAACCAAAAGTAGTGAAACAAAAATGAATATTATCAACAACAGTGTTAATATTAGTTACAATTTCAACATAGCAGTGATTAAAAATCCCTCATTGACATTATCATTAGACATTTATTAAAAAAAAAAAAAAAAAAAGAACAATAGTTTTCACAGTGGCTTACACTTGCATCGCATTTGATAAGCTTGACAACACACTGTGTCCAATATTTTCCCAAAGATAAAATAAGTCATATTTTTGGTTCATTTAATAGTTAAAACAAATTTACATTATTGCAATCAGTTGATAAAACATTGTCCTTTACAATTATAAAAGCTTTTTACAAAAATCTACTACTCTGCTTGCATGTCAGCAGACTGGGGTAGATCCTGCTGAAATCCTATGTATTGAATGAATAGAGAATCGTTTTGAATCGGGAAACTATCGTTTTTGAATCGAGAATCGCGTTGAATAAAAAAAAATCGACTTTGAACCGAATCGTGAACCCAAGAATCGATATTGAAATCGAATCGTGGGACACCCAAAGATTCGCAGCCCTAGTAATGACGCAATCATATTGACTTTGAAAATACATTGCACACGAGCGAATGAATACTTACTCAACAGTACACCTGTAGTCTGCAGGTGTACCTAATTCACAACTCCTCCAACACGAACATTATTGTTTTTGCACTTTTTGGCTTCTTATTAAATAACTTTTGTAACCTATTTTCATGGGCTTTCCTCTTTGTGCGCTGTTTTACAATATATATGCCTTGAGCTCTTATTTTGAAGGCGCTAAGAGCGGAAGTGATGACACGTTGCGGAGGTTTTTGAAAGAATGTAAATAAAGTGGTCCTCGTGTAAACTGGAGCCTCCGTGTTTGTTATTTTGTAGTTTCATACAGTATAGACGACATTTATAAACCCTCGGTTACACTTTTTTAAATAGATTCAATATTGCACGTGGAAAGTTTAAGTGAGGGCTTTAGTTGCGGCGCATGGACTTAATTTATAAGTAAAGGTAAGACCATAATAACGTTTTTTTAATTAAATGTGCTTTTTTGTGTGCTACAGTTTGTATGTGTATAGTTAAAGTTAAGTTAAAGTACTTGTGATTGTCACACACACACTAGGTGTAATGAAATGTGTTGTCTGCATTTGACCCATCTCCTTGATCACCCCCTGGGAGGTGAGGGGAGCAGTGGGCAGCAGCCGCGCCGCGCCTGGGAATCATTTTTGGTGATTTAACCCCCAATTCCAAGCCTTGATGCTGAGTGCCAAGCAGGGAAGAATGCTGGTATGAGCTTTTAAACATAACTCGTTAACTGCTGCCAATCAAATGGTGAATAAGATACTCTTTAGGGTTCATATGTTTGTAAATCTGACTGTGATGAAGTCAGTGCCTCACCAGCCATCAACCTCACCGCACGTCACTGTGTTTAATGTACCCTGAGATTTTTTTGTTAAAATAAAGCCAATAATGACATTTTTGTGGGCCCTTTTATTTAGAAAAGTACTGAAAAGTACGGAAAAGTACCGAAATACGTTAGGTATCGGTACCAAAATATTGGTATCGGGACAACACTAATACACACACACCGAGCACCCACTGGCAGAAATGTAGATCGGCGCCTATGCACAGGCGCTCTTTCAAGCAGGACACCGTTTATTTGCCCCTGTCCCTCCGACAAGGAAGACCCGCCCCTATCACTGCTGTGCCAATCACAAGGCTCGGTCAGGTTCCATGATTGGCTGAGAGCCCGTGTAAACAAACTACCGTGCATTCAAGGACCGGCGGAATGAGTAGGACAAAACGGCGCTCGTCAAATCCTCTCATCACTGAAGCATGTTTAATATAAACAGTGGGATTTCTGACAATTAGGAAGGTTTGTGTCATGCTTGCTCTCTTACAGAAACAATATTAAAACAAAAATTTCATTTTTTTTCTGACCTTTTTTCCATTTTCATACATTTTTGAAAAAGCTCCATGAAGCCACTAGGGCGGCGCTAAAGAGGGTTGCTGACCCCCAGGTTAGGAGCATATGACTGTTGAGGTTCTACTATAGTGTGTAAAAGCCCAGCTGGTGTTGTTGTACAGCAAGGCTTTTAAGGATTGTGTTCAGAATTGCTATCTAATACAGACAAGAGAGAGATATACGCACCACTGTAAAAACAAACAACATATTAGTTTCCCGGATGTGTAACCATAGTAACATGTTGACCCCCCCAAAAAAAATTCCCAATCTTCCTGTGCAGGAATTGTATAAGACATATATCCATGTTTAGTGCGTTGAAAGGTGATACACCTCCAGTGACCCCAATATACTTTTCACTCTATAGACTATTGTCAGCGTGGGAGGCAGACAGCACCCATCATTCACTGTACACAAGTGACATCATCATTGCCTGCGTATCATACAGCAGTATGTGTCCCACCCACACACACTTGATATAAGCATCATAAAGATTTGTATGAACTCAAAAATATTTTTCACACACATGTCGTATTCCTGTGTATGTATAATTAAGTGTGATTATCCCCACATCTTAGTACAAGGCAGACGAAGAAGGCTGATGATTAGTCTGGAAATGTGTGTGTGTGTGTGTGTTCTTGTATTTCCCCCCTTCTTGAGACATCAACAAGGAAAAGTACCTTCCATATGAGGACCGTTGAACAAGTTAGGATATAAACCATGGTCCCAATACGGAAAACCATTGCATCTAATAGAGAATGTCTCATTTTCAACCCTGGTGGTGACATCTATCAAAATGAGGGACACACAGTCAAATTGACTGTGTGTCGGTTTTAAAAGTGCTTCCCCTCTGGTCAACATATGAAATAACAAGTGTGTGTGTAAAAAAAAAAAAAATTTGAAGTGCTCCCTCTCTGGTCAACATATGTAATAACAAGTGTGTGAGGAGAAATTGAAATGTGCCCCCATTGGCCAAAATTAATTTAAAAAAAAATTACAATTAAAAAAATGTATATAGAGACATACTGTAATAACTTGAAGTTAATAATGAAGATTAAAAAACAATTACAAGCAAAGGATTGAAAGCAGTCTTTTTCTCATAAAATAGTAAAATAGTGACATTTTCGGAGTAAAATTATGACTTTTGTCATAATTTTGCCAAGTAAAATTCCGATTCTGCAACTGTGGAACAGCTTGGATGATTCCTTAAAATGTTCCAGTTCCATTCACACATTTAAAAAACACTTTAAAGGGGAACATTATCACCAGACCTATGTAAGCGTCAATATATACCTTGATGTTGCAGAAAAAAGACCATATATTTTTTTAACCGATTTCCGAACTCTAAATGGGTGAATTTTGGCGAATTAAACGCCTTTCTATTATTCGCTCTCGGAGCGATGACGTCACAATCCGCCATTTTCTCAAACACATTACAAACACCGAGTCAAATCAGCTCTGTTATTTTCCGTTTTTTCGACTGTTTTCCGTACCTTGGAGACATCATGCCTCGTCGGTGTGTTGTCGAAGGGTGTAACAACAAGAACAGGGACGGATTCAAGTTGCACCAGTGGCCCAAAGATGCGAAAGTGGCAAGAAATTGGACGTTTGTTCCGCACACTTTACCGACGAAAGCTATGCTACGACAGAGATGGCAAGAATGTGTGGATATCCTGCGACACTCAAAGCAGATGCATTTCCAACGATAAAGTCAAAGAAATCTGCCGCCAGACCCCCAGGAAAAGAGAGCAGATGAGGGTATGTCTACAGAATATATTAATTGATGAAAACTGGGCTGTCTGCACTCTCAAAGTGCATGTTGTTGCCAAATGTATTTCATATGCTGTAAACCTAGTTCATAATTGTTAGTTTCCTTTAATGCCAAACAAACACATACCAATCGTTGGTTAGAAGGCGATCGCCCAATTCGTCCTCGCTTTCTCCCGTGTTGCTGGCTGTCGTGTCGTTTTCGTCGGTTTCGCTTGCATACGGTTCAAACCGATATGGCTCAATAGCTTCAGTTTCTTCTTCAATTTCGTTTTCGCTACCTGCCTCCACACTACAATCATCCGTTTCAATACATGCGTAATCTGTTGAATCGCTTAAGCCGCTGAAATCCGAGTCTGAATCCGAGCTAATGTCGCTGTAGCTTGCTGTTCTAGCCGCTATGTTTGTTTGTATTGGCATCACTGTGTGACGTCACAGGAAAATGGACGGGTGTATATAACGATGGTTAAAATCAGGCACTTTAAAGCTTTTTTTAGGGATATTGCGTGATGGGTAAAATTTAGAAAACAAACTTCGAGAAAAAAAAAAAAAGTCACTGGGAACTGATTTTTAATGGTTTTAACCCTTCTGAAATTGTGATAATGTTCCCCTTTAAGACCAATGTCTTGGAAAAATATATGACTCTTGAATCAACACAGTAGTTAATACTATGATCAATGTTAATTAAAAACTAAATGTGGGATATAAATAATAATGGAAGTATAATTGTTTGTATATAGTATATAATTGGTGCAAAGGTTTAACACGTGTACAAGAATATTTCACATGCCTTTACTGTGTATATAATTGAACTGTGTTTATGTTGTGTACAATGTGTATTTATAACATGTTGTACAAAGGACATTTCATAATTTTCTTGACATTGTTCATAGGGTTAGACTCAATAAGTGTTCAACTTCAGCCTAAACCCTTTCGGTCTGCAACATTTTCATTTTCAATCTATGAATGTACAACTGTTTGTTTATTTTGTTGACGATTGACCTAATAATAATAATAATAATAATAATAATAATAATAATAATAATAATAATAATAATATTGCCAACATTTTAAAGTTTTCTTATAAAATTGTGACTTTTGTCGAGAAAAATTACGACTATTTTCGTAAGATTGCCAAGATTGTAAGCTTTTCTTGTAAAACTGCAACTGTTATTGAGTAAAATTCCAACTTTTATCAAAATACTGCACAAATGTTCAGTTTTTCTTGTAAAAGTTTGACCTGCGTTGAGTAAAATTACGACTTTTATTATAACACTGCCAAAATTCAAAGTTTTACTCGTGAAATTGTGAGCTTTTTCATAGTTGCATAGTATGTGTATATTATTAATGTTGTAAATACAAATCTTTATATATCTCGAAAGGGTGGTCCTAAAGAGGTAGGCATTTTTCGGAGGTCTCAGGAAGGTCACAAATACAAGAATGTGTGTGTGTTTGTGTGTGTGTGTGTGTGTGTGTGGAGGGGGGTTCCTCATAGGGGAGAAGCCAAATAGATCCCCCCAAATACACACACACAGACACACACACACACACACACACACACACACTGTATCTCAGGAGCATGCTACAGTAAGCCCGGGTGGATTTGTAGAAAGGCCCGGATTGTTCATTAATAAAGAAAGAATGAAAACAGAGTTTATGCGTGCGTGTGTGCGTGTGTGTGTGTGTGTGTGTGTGTGTGTGTGTGTGTGTGTGTGTGTGTGTGTGTGTGTGTGTGTGTGTTGGGGCAAAGAGAGTGAGAGAAGGGGGGGGGGGGGGGGTTGCACAGTATTGGGCAGTAATTAAATAATCATCTGTGTTGCTCTCCTTTGCTCCCTCCCCTATTTCTCCTCCGCCTCTTCCTGCAGCACTGGCGGCCACAACACCTGTCACAACTCATCAACCTCGCCCGCACGCACGCACACGCACACACGTTAAGTATATGCGCTCATACATAACACAGACTGCTGTACATGCACATGAATGTGTTGATGAAACACACAGGAGAGGTGCAGTGAAGTTAAAGGTTTAGGAGGCAGAGAGGCTGTCAAATGAATTCAGCTCACTTACTACAGTAGTCCTGAACATCTGACCTTTGACCTTCATCACCCCCCCTTTCCCTTCAAGCGTCCTACTTGACCGACACCACCCGTCCTCTGATATGCCACCCAGATAGATCCTACTTCATGCGAACCATTGCAGTAATAGCCTTATTTGTTTTACAATAATTACAACATGTACACATATATACTGTAATACTCTTCTACTCCACCCTTGTAAGTAGAAGTTGGCCCAAATGCAGATTAAAACGGTAAAAAAATACAAATTAATGCTGAAATAGGAACCTTTATGACCAAACATAACCTCAAGCCTTTGGAAAGATAATGCATATACTGTACAGCAGTGTTTTTCAACCACTGTGCCGCGTCTGGCGTGCCGTGGGAGATTATGTAGTTTCACCTATTTGAGTTAAAATTATTTTTTGCAAACCAGTAATTATAATCCGCAAATAATGTGCCGTTGTTGAGTGTCGGTGCTGTCCAGAGCTCGGCAGAGTAACCGTGTGTGGAGGGGGGCGTGGCCTGCGAACCTGCAGCGAAGCGGGGTGTGCCAGGACTGGCTTCGAGATCAGCGACAGGTGCGTAGATGGTCATCTAATCACCTGTCGCTTTGTAAAAAAGGCAGCAGCCGGGAGGAGAGAGCGGCTGGAGTTGGAGGAGCTGCTGAGAAAAATCTACTACTCTGCTTGCATGTCAGCAGACTGGGGTAGATCCTGCTGAAATCCTATGTATTGAATGAATAGAGAATCGTTTTGAATCGGGAAAAAAATCGTTTTTGAATCGAGAATCGTGTTGAATTGAAAAAAAAAATCGATTTTGAATCGAATCGTGACCCCAAGAATCGATATTGAATCGAATCGTGGAACACCCAAAGATTCACAGCCCTATTATGTATCATGTTTTTATAAATTATTATTAACTTATTGAGATGTGTTTTCTGCTGAAAAAAACATCCAATTTTTGGGGAAAAACATTAAAATAATTTTTAAAAATGACAACTTTTTCCATTAAAAAAATTTAGATTTTTAGGGTGAGCCAATGATCTCCTTTGGCGCTGAATGGCGACGTGTGCGTGATGCAACAAGACAGACGTAGTTGATGAATTGTTAAAAAACAGCGTACTTTATGGATCAGCGAGCATCTAAGCAAGTTGATGATATCTAGCCAAAAGATGTTTCTCTCCTTGAGGAGCAAAGCAACCAGTGCTTGTAACCCAAAATGATGTCATCTCAGGTCAATGAGTTCATAGTAGTGAAATGTTTGTGTGTGCATGAGTCTGTTGACATAATCTAAGCATTATGACTGTGTAGGCCTGTCTGGAGAGCCCTACCATGGACAGATACTGGTGAAGTGGATGCTATCCACCTGTGCATGTCATACATTATTACTTGCCCAATAATATGGACCCCAGCTAACAAGAACTGGCTAGCTGCTTGCTCAAGGAAGAATGCACTCTTTCACAGTATGCAAAACATGTTATTTTTTAGACTAGCAGATACTACATATCTATCAATCAATCAATCAATGTTTATTTACATAGCCCTAAATCCCAAGTGTCTCAAAGGGCTGCACAAGCCACAACGACATCCTCGGTTCAGAGCCCACATAAGGGCAAGGAAAAACTCACAACCCAGTGGGATGTCAATGTGAATGACTATGAGAAACCTTGGACAGGACCGCAGATGTGGATGACCCCCCCCTGCCCCCCCATTCCCCCTCTAGGGGAGACCGGATGCAATGGACGTCGAGTGGGTCTAGCATAATATTGTGAAAGTCCAGTCCATAGTGGATCTAACATAATAGTGAGAGTCCAGTCTATAGTGGGGCCTGCAAGAGACCATCCTGAGTGGAGCAGAGTCATCCCCAACCGATGCACAGGCGGTCCCGACTCTGGACAGCCAGCACTTCATCCGTGGCCATCGGACCTGTGCCCACCCCTCCACAAGGGAGAGGGGGGCAGAGCGGAAAAAAAAAGAAACGGCAGATCAACTGGTCTAAAAAGGGGGTCTATTTAAAGGCTAGAGTATACACAGCGGCGTTTTAAAAAGTCATACATTTAACTTTTTGAAACCGATACCGATAATTTTGAAACCGATACCGATAATTTCCGATATTACATTTTAAAGCATTTATCGGCCGATAATATCGGCAGTCCGATATTATCGGACATCTCTAATATAAACAAAAAAAATTTGTTTCCAATTCAAAAATTACTTTTCTCAATTATGGAGGTTAATTTGTGTCTTTTTTACGAAATCGTTTTTTTACACTGAATTTATGTAACTGAATTTTTTTGCGTTTGAATTTTGTGAAAAAAATTCTGTTACATAAATTCTGTGTAAAAAAAAAAAAAAGCTTTTGTAATAAAGACACAAATTAACCTCCATATTAATGCTCCAGTTTATTGTGGAACTGCTCAACTTCATGCATGGAAACCGCCCTAATAGTTCTGTTCTTAAAGGGGAACATTATCACCAGACCTATGTAAGCGTCAATATATACCTTGATGTTGCAGAAAAAAGACCATATATTTTTTTAACCGATTTCCGAACTTTAAATGGGTGAATTTTGGCGAATTAAACGCCTTTCTATTATTCGCTCTCGGAGCGATGACGTCACAATGTGACGTCACATCGGGAAGCAATCCGCCATTTTCTCACTTTCCTCGGTGTGTTGTCGGAGGGTGTAACAACAAGAACAGGGACGGATTCAAGTTGCACCAGTGGCCCAAAGATGCGAAAGTGGCAAGAAATTGGACAAAATTTGTTCAAAATACGAGGGTGTGGGGAAAGCCGACGAAATGGTCAGTCGTTTGTTCCGCACACTTTACCGACGAAAGCTATGCTACGACAGAGATGGCAACCGTCCCTTATGCCACCGAAGATGATCAAGAGAAGAATATCGACCCTAGCTTCCCTGGCCTGCTGACATCAACTCCAAAACTGGACAGATCAGCTTTCAGGAAAAGAGAGCGGATGAGGGTATGTCTACAGAATTATTAATTCATGAAAACTTTATTCATTACTCGCGGTTTTACGTAAATTATTATTAATAAACTGTGTTTACCAATAATTTAGCTTAAAAACATTTATTTTTTTCAATCAAAAACAGCACATTTAAAATGCTGAAATCGTGGAAAAATATATGTTCTTAGCGCGCCTGAAATGGGCTGTCTGCACTCTCAAAGTGCATGTTGTTGCCAAATGTATTTCATATGCTGTAAACCTAGTTCATAGTTGTTAGTTTCCTTTAATGCCAAACAAACACATACCAATCGTTGGTTAGAAGGCGATCGCCGAATTCGTCCTCGCTTTCTCCCGTGTCGCTGGCTGTCGTGTCGTTTTCGCTTGCATACGGTTCAAACCGATATGGCGCAATAGCTTCAGTTTCTTCTTCAATTTCGTTTTCGCTACCTGCTTCCACACTACAACCATCTGTTTCAATACATGCGTAATCTGTTGAATCGCTTAAACCGCTGAAATCCGAGTCTGAATCCGAGCTAATGTCGCTATAGCTTGCTGTTCTACCCGCCATGTTTGTTTGTATTGGCATCACTGTGTGACGTCACAGGAAAATGGATGGGTGTTTATAACGATGGTTAAAATCAGGCACTTTGAAGCTTTTTTTAGGGATATTGCGTGATGGGTAAAATTTTGAAAAAAACTACGAAAAATAAAATAAGCCACTAGGGACTGATTTTTAATGGTTTTAACCCTTCTGAAATTGTGATAATGTTCCCCTTTAATGCTCCAGTTTATTGTGGAACTGCTCAACTTCATGCATGGAAACCGCCCTAATAGTTCTGTTCTTAAAATGTCGTGGATGATATTCGCCAGCAAATAGTCAGGAACATTATGTGTAATTACAGGTCAGAGCCATGTTGTCATCGGGACTGTTTGAGACATTCAATAGTGCTGCCGAGGACTCATGGGCTCATCGATGCATTTTCATGCAAGCGGCCTCTGCGGTTGAGTTGTGTGGCCATTTGTTAATGACCATCAACAATGTGTGCTGCCATACAGCAGGAGGTAAATGGGATTCTGATTAACATCTGCTGAGAATTACTCATTGATTATGTCTCCTGTTTTTGTGGTCATTACAATGTTGCTGGAAACAATCAATCTGTCCTGTGCTGACATTAACAATGTGCAGACAGTACTCTTTGAAGTAGTCTTGTTCCATGAAAAATAAGGAAAATGCATTTTTAGTCTGCTAGAATTACAAGTTGTGTTAACAAAAGACACAAATTAGGCTTGTGCACCCTCTAACTGAGGGACAATGTTCCCTCTAATTTTTCATGTGTGTGAGCAATCGCAAAAACTCCCTGAGCATTGAGTGGAGCCCATGTGAGCAACATCAGACGTGCACACTGTGGCTACACCAGCAGCACACCTGTCACAAACCTGACTAAATAACAAGTTCAATCTCCATCCATCCATCCATTTTCTACCGCTTGTCCCTTTCGGGGTCGCGGGGGGTGCTGGAGCCTATCTCAGCTGCATTCGAGCAGAAGGCAGGGTACACCCTGGACAAGTCCCCACCTCATCGCAGGGCCAACACAGATAGACAGACAACATTCACTTATTATTATAATCAAATGACAGCAGTCATTTCCATGAGGTTATTTTGTAATATAAGTGTTTAGGCCCACTTACAATGACAATAACAAAAAATATTGTTTTTCATGAACTGTGTACTTGTATTGTTTGTCTGGGTGGAGGTCCTGCTTTGGAAATAAATTGTACCCCTTTCAGACATTGCATTTAGTTCCCATTAAAACATTCACATGTTGCACAATGAGATGTAAGCAGGGGATCATGTGTACATTCCTGCAACTTCCTGTTTGTAAAAAATATATTTTTATTAGTATTTATTTAATATACTAACAGCATTTCTTGATTAATATTTATAAATTAAGATTCCTAATAAATGACACTAGAAAAAGCACATATTTGATTGGTAAATCATAGTGTAACGAACTGGAATGACACTTTATGTGTGGTGTTGGAGTTGTCCGACTTTTTGTGTGGCTGTAAACGCATCACTGGCTAAGTGCCATATGTGCATGTGTTGGTGCAAGTGAGAAAGAGCGAGCGGCTGCTGTTGATATAACAAAGTTGCTTTTGGTCTGGTTTGTACTGCAGAAAATTACCACTTTTGCTAGATATATATATTTTTTTTTACTAATGTTTTGGTGATGTGTTTATGGCCGACAATAAAGAGTTTTGCTCAGTAAAGTGATCGATGGGATTCATGTCCTCAAAGCGTCTCGACAGACGTTACAATATTTGAACAATGATGACGAAAACTGTTTTCTCTGTCGTGTCCGTGTTGTGTCGAAAATTGTTATGCGCTTATTTTTTTATTTGATTTTGTGCGTGCAGAGGACGCTTGAGCAGTGCGCAATTGCACAGGCGCGCACCTAAGAGGGAACGTTGCTCAGGGGTGTCAAACGTACGGCTTGCGGGCCGGATCAGGCTTGGGAATAGGTTTTATCCAGCCCGCCGGAAGAGTTAGCGAAATTTTTCAATGAAGGAAACTGCTGTTCTAAATGTGTCCACTAGATGTCGCAATAACAATTATTTGTTTATTTGTAGATTATGCTACATACGTATGTAAAAAAAAAAAAATAAACCACATGATGTTAGTGCACTAGTCGAGGAAAATGAGCAAACTACATACAGTAAATAACATCCTGTAATTTGATTTTGATATTATTTTTTTATCTTAATAGATTGAAAATGAACACCAATGAGTTGACTGATGAATATTATCCCATAATGTATTCAGAAAGTATAAATAACGTAAATAAAGATAGAATACTTCTAACCAAAATATTTAAGTGTAAAAAAACAACAACAACAACATTATGATTTGTACATTTTCAGAATGTGCTTGTTCTATTTTTAAACAAAGAAAACAATCTGAAGTTGTCTTTATTTTTAAGTTATCGTGTCGTCATTTCACCAGTCCGGCCCACTTGGGAGTAGATTTTTCTCCATGTGGCCCCCGATCTAAAATGAGTTTGACTCCCCTGCTCTAACTGGTGAAGCAAAGCTTGTTTATAGTGAATACAGAGGTTAGCAACCCTTCTGACACTGAGCGCTTAATGCATAATAAGTCATGTGGAGGAGAACCTGTTTGTCAGACCAGATGCAAACGTTAGTAACCAGATCCAAAACTGAAGAATATATTGATGCCTTATTTAGTGGCAGAGACATGTAGCAAAAAATGAGGTTAAGTCGCCACTGAGTCAGCTGTCATATCAGTGTCATGCTTGGCTTTAGCTTTTTACCTGCACAGATGGCAGTGAGCATCTGGCTAAAATGCTCATTAGGCAACACGAGAAAGTTTGGTTGCATTTCACCTCAAAATACGTTCACTCAGCCACCTGCAACAAGTGCTTGAAGGTGATATTGCGCTTTGTAAGTAATAGGGTTGTATGGTATACCGGTATTAGTATAGTACCGCGATACTAATGAATCATATTCGGTACTATACCGCCTCTCAAAATTATGTCTACAGTTAAAATTAGCCCCAAAATAGACACAGTAGTGATTTTGAGCTTGTTTTATAACAAGTTTCATCACATAGAATGTACTGCAAACAACTACAATACTTTTATGAAGTAATGTAATAATTATGCACAAGCATTTACCTTGAAGAGAGCACTTTTGAAGTAGCTTATTTCCTCAAACACACCATCAGCAGCTTTTTTACATCCTTGTTTGGACTACAATTCAATAACTCAGTGTTTTTCAACCTTTTTTGAGCCAAGGCACATTTTTTGCGTTGAAAAAATCCGGAGGCACACCACCAGCAGAAATCATAAACTCAGTTGACAGTAAAAAGTCGTTGTCGCAATTGTTGGATATGAATTTAAACCATAACCAACCATGCACCACTATAGCTCTTGTTTGTCTCAAAGTAGGTGTACTGTCACCACCTGTCACATCACCCCGACTTATTTGGAGTTTGTTGCTGTTTTCCTGTGTGTAGTGTTTTAGTTCTTGTCTGGCGCTCCTATTTTGGTGGCTTTTTCTCTTTTTTTGGTATTTTCCTGTAGCAGTTTCATGTCTTATATTTCCCGCATCTACTTTGTTTTAGCAATCAAGAATATTTCAGCTGTTTTTATCCTTCTTTGTGGGGACATTGTTGATAGTCATGTCATGTTCGGATGTACATTGTGGACGCCGTCATTGCTCCACAGTAAGTCTTTGCTGTCATCCAGCATTCTGTTTTTGTTTACTTTGTAGCCAGTTCAGTTTTACTTTCGTTCTGCATAGCCTTCCCTAAGCTTCAATGCCTTTTCTTAGCGGCACTCACCTTTTTTTTATTTTTGGTTTAAGCATAAGACACCTTTTTACCTGCCTTTACAAAGCAATTAGCTACCGGCTGCCACCTACTGATATGGAAGAGTATTACACGGTTACTCTGCCGAGCTCTAGACAGCACCGACACTCAACAACAACACATCATTTGCAGACTATAATTACTGGTTTGCAAAAAATGTTTTTAACCCAAATATGTGTAATTAGATAATCTCCCACGGCACGCCAGACTGTATCTCACGGCACACTTGTGTGCCGCGGCACAGTGGTTGAAAAACACTGCAATAACTTATATTTGAATCAATTTATCAGCCTGCATTGTGTTGTGTAGACTGTAGATGATGTGTTTGTAAGGAAACTAACAGTAACGTGCGGTGAGGTTGATGACTGGTGAGACACCGTCTCTTCTCAGTATTTGAACGGCAAATGTGAAAATTCAGCGATTTTGAATAAAAATAATCTAAAACTGGTGAGGTTAAATGGAAAATAACTTTATAGTATAATCACTGAATACATATAACAATTTAATTTTTTTTTTTTTCTTTTTACATTTTTTTTCTTTCCATGATGGCAGGTGAGGCCCCAGTCCATCATTAAAACTACATTCACACCTAAATATTGAGTCTCCAGTTAACTCTGGCTCTTATCCAGATCATTTTGATTGCATATTTAAGTAAGATAATAAAAAATGATGTGAGTGAAACTAATGGCAAAATCGACGAGAGTGGGAATGATATTGTATCGATTTTATTTTCTATGGTTTCCTCAACAAAATGTGTTCCAATGCTTAATCTGATTTTTTAGTCCCCCCCCCCCCTCACACACACACACACACAAACACATGCACTCAGATTAAACTGGTTTAAGAGGCTTTCCACTCCTCCACACATCACACTTTCCGCAGGAGAAAGACAAGACGATGCATGAATTTCCTTTTCTACGGCCGTTAGTTTTGTAATGGCTGCGCTGACCTTTAAAAAGCCAGTGTTTGGTCAGCGAGCTTACACCTCATTAGCAGTGTTTTGGTACGTGAAGGAGGACGGGAAATTTAAATATAAGAGCACAGATGTAAAATAAATGTTAACTCTGACCAGAAAGAGAAAAGCCAGGACACGATTATTGGAAAGAATACGATTCTTCCGTCTATGTACCGTAATGAAAAGGAAATATTCATATTAGGGGAAAACAAACTATTGAAAAGCTGCTCATTAAGGCTCATAAATAAATGCAAATGATCTTAATTAGTTGGAGGACCTTGGGTGCCTCTGAGCTTCTTCTTCTCACGTTGTTTGTTTTCTTGCCGTTTTTGTTGTTGTTTTTGTATTCCTTCTTTTCTGCTGCGTCTCCTCCTCCTCGCCATCTCTGCACACCCCCCCGGCTTGGTAGTTGGCCGTCGGGTCTGGAGCTTCTTTCATCCTCTTATGTAGACCTGGCCCTCCCCTGCATGGATGCCGGCTGCTGGGGAGGTAAAGTGTACAAGCTTTAGTATAGCCTGGAGAGGCCTGATGATCTGGGATGAGATTGATAGCTCTATAAAAGAATCAAATGATTTAAACATTTTGAAAAAGCCTTTTGAGTAGAGATGTCCGATAATGGCTTTTTTGCCGATATCCGATATTCCGGTATTGTCCAACTCTTAATTACCGATTCCGATATCAACCGATACCGATATATACAGTCAGGGAATTAACATATTATTGTGCCTAATTTTGTTGTGATGCCCCGCTGGATGCATTAAACAATGTAACAAGGTTTTCCAAAATAAATCAACTCAAGTTATGGGAAAAAAAATGCCAACATGGCACTGCCATATTTATTATTGAAGTCACAAAGTGCATTATTTTTTTAACATGCCTCAAAACAGCAGATTGGAATTTGGGATTTGAGGAGGTTGAGGTGGGCGGGGGGCGGGGGGGGGGGGGGTGTATATTGTAGCGTCCCGGAAGAGTTAGTGCTGCAAGGGGTTCTGGGTATTTGTTCTGTTGTGTTTATGTTGTGTTACGGTGCGGATGTTCTCCCGAAATGTGTTTGTCATTCTTGTTTGGTGTGGGTTCACAGTGTGGCGCGTGTTTGTAACAGTGTTAAAGTTGTTTATACGGCCACCCTCAGCGTGATCTGTGTGTGAAAAGCCGTTGATATTATGTGAGTGGGAAGGCACGCAAAGGCAGTGCCTCTAAGGCACTGTTTTCCATCCTTTTTTGAGGCAAGGCACATTTTTTTTCATTAAAAAATACGGAGGCAGACCACCAGCAGAAAACGTTAAAAATGTTTACTTCACCAGGTCGTCGTGCCTTATTTTGAGTTTGTTTGTGTTTTCCTGTGTGTGGTGCTTTAGTTCTTGCCTTCCTGTTTTGTTGGTGTTTTCCTGTAGCATTTTCATATCTTCCTTTGAGCGCTATTCCCTGCACCTGCTTTGTGTTAGCAAGAGAGTTGCTATCCTTTTTTGTGGGGACATTGTTGATTGCCATGTCATGTACGGATGTACTTTGTGGACGCCGTCTCTGCTCCGCACGTTGCAAGTTTTTGCTGTCGTCCAGCATTCCGTTTCTGTTTTTTTTGTAGTCAGTTCAATTTTACCGTCGTTTTGCAAAGCCTTCCCTCATTGCCTTTTCCTTTCCCTCTTGTTCATTTTTGGTCGAAGCATCACATACATACATACCCTATCCTACTCAGTGGCCTAGTGGTTAGAGTGATTCCAGAGCGTGGCCACCGCAGCTTCCCACTGCTTCCCTCACCTCCCAGGGCGTGAACAAGGGGATGGGTCAAATTCAGAGGACACACTTCACCACACCTAGTGTGTGTGACAATCATTGGAACTTTAACTTTAACTTAACCCGACACATTCCGCCTTTTACAAAGCAAAGCTGCCACCTACTGATATGGAAGAGTACTACATGGTCACCCTGCCAAGCTCTCTACACAGCAAAGTCACTAAGCAACAGCACATTATTTGCAGATTATAATTATTAATTTGCAAAAAATATTTTTTGGACCAATTAGGTGACGTTGCACACTAGTGTGCCGCGGCACAGTGGTTGAAAAACACTGCTCTAAGGCACGCCCCCAATATTGTTGTCTGAGTGGAAATCGGGAGAAATTCGGGAGAATGGTTGCCCCGGGAGATTTTCGGGAGGGGCACTGAAATTTGGGAGTCTCCCGGGAAAATCGGGAGGGTTGGCAAGTATGAGTGGGAGACGCAACTGCTCTGTACTTCTCCCTACGTCCGTGTACCACTCCGTACAGCGGCGTTTTAAAAAGTCTTAAATTTTACTTTTTGAAACCGATACCAATAATTTCCGATATTACATTTTAAAACGTTTATCGGCCGATAATATCGGCAGTCCGATATTATCGGACATCTCTAATTTTAAGCATTATATCCGGCCCTCCTATGGCTTCTGGCACGTAAAGATGTGTGGTATGTGTATGGTATAGTGTGGCGCATATTTGTAACAGTGTTAAAGTTGTTTATACGGCCACCCTCAGTGTGACCTGTATGGCTGTTGGCCAAGTATGCGTGGCATTCACTTGTGTGTGTGAAAAGCCGTAGATATTATGTGATTGGGCCGGCACGCGTTTGCAGTGCCTTTAAGGCATGCCCCCAATATTGTTGTCTGGGTGGAAATCGGGAGAAATTCAGGAGAATGGTTGTCCCGGGAGATTTTCGGGAGGGGCACTGAAATTCGGGAGTCACCCGGGAAAATTGGGAGGGTTGGCAAGTATGACTGGGAGACGCAACTGCTCTGTACTTCTCCCTACGTCCGTGTACCACTCCGTACAGCGGCGTTTTAAAAAGTCATACATTTTACTTTTTGAAACCGATACCGATAATTTCCGATATTACATTTTAAAGCATTTATCGGCAGTCCGGTATTATCGGACATCTCTTGTTTTGAGCAAAATTTATTGCGACCTTATGCTCAGCACTTTTAACACACCTCTTATGGCTGAGGAATTCACATAAGTCGCATAATTTTTGTCTTGACCTCTGTATGTAAAATGAGATTATCGCAGATCCTCAAGATGCAACCTTTTAATCAAATTTGAATAATAGGATATTGAGACTGATTTGGTGGATTTAAAGATTCCTTTTTTATTTATCAATGAAATTGTAAATGAGTATTTGGTGGGTAGATTTTGAAATGTATTGTATTGTATGTTGTATATTATATGATTATGTATATTCTAACTGTGCTTCTAGGGATGACCATTTTGCAGAACGGACTCTGATATTAACAACAGAAACAATGATGAACATATTTGCCAACCCTCCCGGATTTTCCGGGAGACTCCCGAAATTCAGCGCCTATCCCGAAAACCTCCCGGGACAAATTTTCTTCCGAAAATCTCCCGAAATTCAGGCGGAGCTGGAGGCCACGCCCCCTCCAGCTCCATGCGGACCTGAGTGAGGACAGCCTGTATTCACGTCCGCTTTCCCACAATATAAACAGCGTGCCTGCCCAATCACGCTATAACTGTAGAATGATCGAGGGCGAGTTCTTGGTTTCTTATGTGGGTTTATTGTTAGGCAGTTTCATTAACGTCCTCCCAGCGCAGTAACAACACACAACAACAACAGTCATGTTTTCGTCTACCGTAAAGCAGTTCGTCTGCCGTAAACAGCAATGTTGTGACACTCTTAAACAGGACAATTCTGTCATCTACTGTACATGCATATGTGACAATAACATCTAGGGCTTTTAGAGAGTGCAGTGCACAACTGCGCACACAACTAGGAGACGAAGCAGAAAAACGAGGAAGATACAGTCATGGCGACGCCGACGACGAGTAAGATGAAGAAATACGCTTGTAAGTTCCAAGCTGCAGCTGCGATTGGACCTGGATAGCCTCCGGGAAGAAGTAGTGGACTACCAAGTGCTTGGCAGTGAAGATCTTCAAAGATTGACCGGTTTTGGGCCATGCTAGGGAGAGATGGAAGATTCCAGACTCTGGTGCATTTGATGAAAGCACTTTTGTGCGTGCCACACAGCAATGCATCATCAGAGAGGGTGTTCAGCATGGTTAGAAAAATAGTGACAGAGAATAGAACAAGGATGGACAATTCAACCCTTAACTCAACAATGAGTAGATGAGTGTTATGTGTGTGTATATGTGTAAATAAATGAACACTGAAATTCAAGTATTTCTTTTATATATATATATATATATATATATATATATATATATATATATATATATATATATATATATATATGAAATACTTGACTTGGTGAATTCTAGCTGTAAATATACTCCTCCCGTCTTAACTACGCCCCCAACCATGCTCCCCCCCCTCACCTTCTAAAATCGGAGGTCTCAAGGTTGGCAAGTATGATGATGAAATACAAAACTATGTCTGTCTGTAAATAAATAAATGAGTAAATGAGAGTAAGTGGGAATGTGTGGTTGCGGGTTGGATACCAGGGTTTTGGTACCACCTTCACATTCATGTATAAGTAAAGCTGAGTCCGTTGTGGTTGCAAACAAATAAAATGACACCAGGAGTGCTTTGGGGGTCATTTTAACATTCAGAGAGCTGAGCCCCGGGGTTTTATTAGGCGCACCTTGCCACAGTGACACATGCTGTTTCAAGATGATGCAGATTAGACCCTCGTGTTGTCACTGTTCTACCTGCTGGTGTTAGATTAGACGCACCTAATTGGTCTCTGGTCTATCTGCGATACCATTCCAGACCTCTAATGGGGGCTTTTGGTTGACAAGGTCTACCTAATTGGTCCTGAGGTGCCGTACGGACGCGGCCGCTGTATATTTGCAATTTACTGGGGAGATGGCACACCTGACACACCACACCTACGAGGCGTCGTAAATCACGCAGTGGGGGACACGACACTAGCTACAGCAGACGTGATGCTTTCACTGGCTCTTAAATGAAAATGAGTCAGACTAACAAATGCCAGCATGGTGAGCACTTTATCTGCTGGTGCCTAATGCTGCATCTGTGGAACTTTAGTGCAGAGAATGGCACCTTGGCGGAGATACAAACAATGTTTGGATATACAGACAGTAGGCACTATGCATCACTACACAAGAGCTGTGTTACAAACTAGGTATTCATGAGCAATATGTTTATTGTTGTGCAGGACGTTAAAAGCACCGTATCATAGTAGTGTCAGTGCGTAGAAAGTTTTTTGTGTGTGTTTGCAACATGGCAAACAACAATGGGCCCCATTCAGCAACAGTTCTTAAGAAAAAATGTTGTTCTTAGGCCCACTTACTGAGTTTTTAAGGAGATTTTTGTATTCACCAATGTTTTCTTAGCTGGGATTTGTTCGTAGGTAAGAACAAAATCTACGAGTGCTCCAGAGCACTCTTAGGGTGGCCTATTTCTTCTTAAGTGTGACAAATTCTCTCACTTCTATTGTCTAATGTTAACTTAATATCATAGATAGATAGATAGATAGATAGATAGATAGATAGATAGATAGATAGATAGATAGATAGATAGATAGATAGATAGATAGATAGATAGATAGATAGATAGATAGATAGATAGATAGATAGATAGATAGATAGAAAGATAGATAGATAGATAGATAGATAGATAGATAGATAGATAGATAGATAGATAGATAGATAGATAGATATTGTGCCCTTATATGGGGAATTAAGGGCGTTTACCTATGCAAATTACGGAATTAAGGGTGTTTACATATGCATATTGGGGAAATAAGGGCTTGTTTATATGCAAATTATGATAGACACGCACGCGTTAACCATTTGGCATTCAGCAATTTAAGAACAGCAGGTGGGAACAATTTGGCCGTTTAAGAACACATCATGAATTTGAATGGACTCCTCTTTGTCAGCGTTTGTAGGTGACGAACCCCAAGATGCAGAGAAGGCGGAAGGAATTGTGCGGAAAAACATGATTTAATGTTCATAAAATAAAGGAAAAAACACAAACCAGGAACTAGGAACAGGAAACAGGATGCCAGGAAAACAGGAACTGGAAGACGAGGAACAAAAAGACAGCAAGCTACAAACATGTACAATAAATAGCTTACCGCTACCGCATCCAGCTACACTGACAACGACAAGTAGAAATGACAATAATCCAGCCCTGACTGGAGGGGAAGGCAGGTTTAAATAATAGCTGGCTGATTGACACCAAGTGTGGCCAGGTGCCAATCAGCCACAGCTGAGGGGAAGCAGCACTCAGGGAGACAATCAGGAAATGAAGACAAAATAAAAGCGCTGACAGAAAACTAAGACAAACGCAGAGGAAAAACTAAAACACAGTCAAACTGTCAGGGACAAGCCTGACACTCTTAGGAAATCACTTTCCTTTACCTTTGTATAAGCCGCATGGTTCAAAGCTTGGGGGAAAAGTAGCGGTTTTAGTCCGTAAAATACAGTATACGTTCACTAATATGTATTGTCCCTATTTTAAATGAGGAAATATTATAAAATAATAATAAATAAAACTGAGTGAAGTGGCTGCTCTACCATCTGAGCCACATCGGCCCTAACTGGAGTCGCTATAAAAAACTAAGCTCAAATTTTCCCCGAGATTGCCAAGATACCTGTAGTGGTGAGGGCGGGGTTAGCGGCAAGGTCAATATGACATCATCACAAGTGTTTGCTATGATGCATATACTGTCTTTAAAAAGGCAAAACAATTTATACATACATTTAAAACAAATCTGTTGTTATCAATTATAGAATTAAGATATATGTTTTCTTACATTGTATCCCTTTGTTCTATTTATCAATTGTTGCTGCTTATTTTACAATGTACTTCTATATCTTTTTTCTTCTTTAAAGATTTATCCTATCTTTTTAGTCACTCTTTCTTTATTAAAAACGACTAGCTATATATTTAGCATCTATTTCTGGTGTTTTTGGAGACTACACTCCAAAATGCCTCTTTTGCTCCATGTCCGCAAGAAAAAAGAGCTGCAGAGAGCCTTTCTCTTAATAAAAGCCGCCACTGTCATCCTAAATTTTAAAGATCCGCGGTTATATCTCGAATATGTCAACATCCTCTGCTCCAGAGAACGCCCTTGCGTATATTTTACGTCATCACAACAAGCGGTTTTGGCATGATCAAAGTTTGTCTTTTTTTTGTGGCCAAATTTTCGCTGCATCACTAGTCAATAGTGCACAAAAAATAAACTATATATGTCCATTCATACTGTAACTACCTGCTGATGTTAATGTGTATGTTTGTGTATCATGATGTTCATTTTTCCCCTGGTCTACGAACACGTATATTGTTGCAATTGGGCCCGTTGTTAACATAAAATTGGCAATAAAAGCTAAAAAGAGTGTCGGACTTAATGTGTCTTCTTCTGGACACTACAATACATAATATTACTTTATTTAGTTTTCACGTAAAAACCCTCACAATCAATTCATCATTCATCGGCGGTCACTCGAACGAGTATGACAATCCTCCTGGTAGGGGTGTATCCCTTTATGGAGGATGCCTGTGCGTGACTTTGTTTAACGTGTGGAGACTGGTGCACAGACAGTCACCACACGATCCTTGACAGAATCGGGTCAGGGTCAAGTGGCATGGATTCCAAGACGACTGGGGACCCTTTTCTGCTGCAGCCTTCTTCCGCCTGCTCCGCCGTTGAGGTCTTCACCATATCCCTGGCTAGGGGGCAGTCAGGTACTAGGCCTTTGCCAAGGGCCACCTGGGGTAACAGTAGTAAAGGGGTTAACCTCCGAGTGCCCCAAGACCCCATAGAGGAGCCTCCACTGCCGGATGCACTTTGACGTCATGCCCAGGACACAATCAATTACATGAAGTGGAAACCCTTTGATTGATTGATTGAGACTTTTATTAGTAGGTTGCACAGTGAAGTACATATTCCGTACAATTGACCACTAAATGGTAACACCCGAATAAGTTTTTCAGTTTGTTTAAGTCGGGGTCCTTGACTTCTGCTGTGCTTTTTTGTGAACTTCTGGATCTGCCTCCCGGGCGTCTTTTGGCCATGGAGACCAGCTGCTGGGTTTCTGCCACACCAGAGTCCGTTTGGAGAGACTGAAGGAGATGCGGATGAAGAGACAGGGCAACGGAGCTGGCGCTGTGCGCCGGGACGGACAAGCTTCACAGCGTCTTGGCTGAATGAGCAGGTATCGGACAACTCGGTCTCCTTGGACGCATCCTCGCTCATCCATGCAGACTGGACACTGGCCAAGAGTTGGTGGTTGCTCTGTTGGGTCTGCTCCTGTCTCTGGCCATGCTCCCCCCACCCCAGCAGACGATGGCGTGGAAGACCGCAGAGGCCACCACAGTGTATATGTTTTTTTGTTGTTGTTTTACTTTTGTGGCTGTGTGTAGAAGTGGCTGGTTGCATCAGCTCTGATCTTTTAATGTCCTTTGTATTCTTTGATGTTTCCCTCTTACACACATGTTTATGTGTGCCATGGCTATGAGGTTGTTTTTTTCCTTGGCCTCAGTCTGGACCCCCTCTCCAGGGGCCCAGACGTAATTTTTTTTTTTCTGAAGTTTTTCGGAAGTTGGCAGACCCGTCAGCGATCCTGTTCTGTCTCCCTGTAATGTTTGTCTGATCTTGAATGGGGTTGTGCTGACAATCTTAATTTGCCGTCGGGGATTATTAAAGTATTTCTGATTCTGATTCTGATACATTACATTACATTAATTGGAAACATCAACACCACCCCCACGCTCCTCTATTCGCGATCTTCTTGACAATGCTTAAATGTAAACTATGGTCAACCTGCACTTCAATGCAGTTCC
The DNA here is from genome assembly GCF_033978685.3 of Nerophis lumbriciformis. Lineage (NCBI taxonomy): Eukaryota > Metazoa > Chordata > Actinopteri > Syngnathiformes > Syngnathidae > Nerophis > Nerophis lumbriciformis. The sequence goes on from NC_084559.2 coordinate 25,588,178, forward strand.
TATGCCGCTAGATCAGTGGTTCTTAACCTGGGTTCGATCGAACCCTCGGGGTTCGGTGAGTCGGCCTCAGGGGTTCGGTGGAGGTCAAAACACACCCGACTCATCGTGTAAATAAAACTTCTCCCTATCGGCGTATTACGGATACGACAACGGCAGAAGTCACACTGATTCTCAGGTGTGTAATTTGTGTTGGTTTTGTTCTTTGAACAAGGTGATGTTCATGCATGGTTCATGTTGTGCACCAGTAAAAAAACATGGTAACACTTTAGTATAGGGAACATATTCACCATTAATTAATTGCTTATTAACATGCAAATTAGTAACATATTGGCTCTTAACTAGTCATTATTAAGTACTTATTAATACCTTATTTGGCATGGCCTTGTTATAACCCTAAATCTCTAACCCTGACCCTAACCCTCTAACCCTAACCCTAACCAAATAACTCTAAATTAAGTCTTTATTACTTAGAATATGTTGCCCTAGTGTCCAAATAACTCTAAATTAAGTCTTTGTTGCTTAGAATATGTTCCCCATACTAAAGTGTTACCAAAAACATATAACTTTGTCTTGAATTTGAAAAAAAAACCATTTTATTTTTCACTAAAAAGGGTTCGGTGATTGCGCATATGAAACTGGTGGGGTTCGGTACCTCCAACAAGGTTAAGAACCACTGCGCTAGATGAAGCCCAAACAAAATCTCGTTGACATGTATGACTTAAGTGTTATTATGACAATGACAATAAAAGGAATTGATTGGTTGATTGAACATCACTTGAGAATGAGTGGGTTTCTAAAATTGCACAATATTAACCAAAAAAATAGTACCTTAAAAATGAATCACTAATCGTGTAGTGTTTTTAAAGGGGAACATTATCACAATTTCAGAAGGGTTAAAACCATTAAAAATCAGTTCCCAGTGGCTTATTTTATTTTTCAAAGTTTTTTTCAAAATTTTACCCATCACGCAATATCCCTAAAAAAAAGCTTCAAAGTGCCTGATTTTAACCATCGTTATATACACCCGTCCATTTTCCTGTGACGTCACACAGTGATGCCAATACAAACAAACAGCAAGGTATAGCGACATTAGCTCAGATTCAGACTCGGATTTCAGCGGCTTAACACTGTCTGATAAGATAATTACTAACAACTATGAACTAGGTTTACAGCATATGAAATACATTTGGCAACAACATGCACTTTGAGAGTGCAGACAGCCCATTTCAGGCTCGCTGAGAACATATATTTTTCCGTGATTTCAGCACTCAGGTTAACCATACCTAAATAGACACAAAATACTGCATTACACAAGACTACCCAAATGTACTCGAATGATTGAAAAAAATAAATGTTTTTAAGCTAAATTATTGGTAAACACAGTTTATGTATAATAATTTACGTAAAACCGCGAGTAATGAATAAAGTTTTCATCAATTAATATATTCTGTAGACATACCCTAATCCGCTCTCTTTTCCTGAAAGCTGATCTGTCCAGTTTTGGAGTTGATGTCAGCAGGCCAGGGAAGCTAGGGTCGATATTCTTCTCTTGATCATCTTCGGTGGCATAAGGGACGGTGTGAGCCAAGACATCCAGGGGGTTTAGCTCGCTCGTCTGCGGGAACAAACTGCCGCCATTGCTTGCCGTACTACCGAGGTCCGTTGTCCCTGAATAGCTCACACACTCCGGCAGATTCAATGGGGGTCTGGCGGCAGATTTCTTTGACGTTATCGTTGGAAATGCATCTGCTTTGAGTGTCGCAGGATATCCACACATTCTTGCCATCTCTGTCGTAGCATAGCTTTCGTCGGTAAAGTGTGCGGAACAAACGACTGACCATTTCGTCGGCTTTTCCACACCCTCGTATTTTAAACAAATTTCGTCCAATTTCTTGCCACTTTCGCATCTTTGGGCCACTGGTGCAACTTGAATCCATCCCTGTTCGTGTTGTTACACCCTCCGACAACACAACGCCGAAAGTGAGAAAATGGCGGATTGCTTCCCGATGTGACGTCACCGACGTCATTATTCGCTCCGAGAGCGAATAATAGAAAGGCGTTTAATTCGCCAAAATTCACCCATTTAGAGTTCGGAAATCGGTTAAAAAAATATATAGTCTTTTTTCTGCAACATCAAGGTATATATTGACGCTTACATAGGTGTGGTGATAATGTTCCCCCTTAACAAAATAATCACACCTGCAACTTGAAATGCAAATTGTATACACCATTTCTGAACAGGAATCAACATTTTGTTGAACAAATGTGATATTTAATCGGAGAGGAGAGACTTTTATTAAAAAATATATATAATCATCGATCGAGATTAAAAAACAATAACTGTCGAGGCGAAGAGAGTGGAGACCTGCGATGGGATCAGTGGAAGTCAATGTGTTACGCAACATAATCACAGGGTGTGACCCCGGGTGTCACTTACAGCGATGTACATGATACATACAGGACACTGACACGGATAACATTGTTCCACACACTCAAAGTGAGTAGAGGTGTTAAAAATGCATGCACATCGTAGATTACAGAACATAAGAGAATGATCGCCTGTATGGGTGTCGCTCTAGGGTGGCGTGGCTCAGATGGTAGAGCAGCCGGCCAGAGACTTGGTTCGAGTCCAACTTCCGCCATGCGAGTCACTGCCGTTGTGTCGTTGAGCAAGACACTTCACCCACCTTGCTCCCAGTTCCCTTCACACTGGTGTAAATGTAGCTTGTATCTAGATCAGGGGTGTCAAACGTACGGCCTGAGGGCCGGATCATGCCCGCGAACAGGTTTTATCCGACTTTGCTAAGTATAAAAATGAACCTGAAATTTTTGAATGAAAGAAACTGCTGTTCTAAATGTGTCCACTGGATGTCGCAATAACAATTCTTTGTATCTTTGTAGATGATGCGACATATGTACAAAAAAAAAACCTGAGTTAGTGCACCAGTCGAGGAAAACGATCAAACTACATAAATAACATCCTGTAATTTGATTTTGATATCATTTGTGCTATCTTGATAGATTGAAAATTAACACCAATGAGTTGACTGATGAACATTATCATATAATTTATTCAGAAAGTATAAATAACGACAAATAAAGATAGAATACTGTTAACCGCAACATGTTCACTGCTCGCTGTACATATAGAGTTAGACTTAGACAAACTTTAAAGGGGAACATGATCACAATTTCAGAATGGTTAAAACCATTAAAAATCAGTTCCCAGTGGCTTATTTTATTTTTCGAAGTTTTTTTCAAAATTTTACCCATCACGCAATATCCCTAAAAAAAGCTTCAAAGTGCCTGATTTTAACCATCGTTATATACACCCGTCCATTTTCCTGTGACGTCACACAGTGATGCCAATACAAACAAACATGGCACATAGAACAGCAAGCTATAGCGACATTAGCTCGGATTCAGACTCGGATTTCAGCGGCTTAAGCGATTCAACAGATTACGCATGTATTGAAACGGATGGTTGTAGTGTGGAGGCAGGTAGCGAAAACAAAATTGAAGAAGAAACTGAAGCTATTGAGCCATATCGGTTTGAACCGTATGCAAGCGAAACCAACGAAAACGACACGACAGCCAGCAACACGGGAGAAAGCGAGGACGAATTCGGCGATCGCCTTCTAACCAACGATTGGTATGTGTGTGTTTGGCATTAAAAGAAACTAACAACTATGAACTAGGTTTACAGCATATGAAATACATTTGGCAACAACATGCACTTTGAGAGTGCAGACAGCCCAATTTTCATCAATTAATATATTCTGTAGACATACCCTCATCCGCTCTCTTTTCCTGAAAGCTGATCTGTCCAGTCCAGTTGGAAATGCATCTGCTTTGAGTGTCGCAGGATATCCACACATTCTTGCCATCTCTGTCGTAGCATAGCTTTCATCTGTAAAGTGTGCGGAACAAACGTCCAATTTCTTGCCACTTTCGCATCTTTGGGCCACTGGTGCAACTTGAATCCGTCCCTGTTCGTGTTGTTACACCCTCCGACAACACACCGACGAGGCATGATGTCTCCAAGGTACGGAAAACAGTCGAAAAAACGGAAAATAACAGAGCTGATTTGACTCGGTGTTTGTAAAACCGTGAGTAATGAATAAAGTTTTCATCAATTAATATATTCTGTAGACATACCCTCATCCGCTCTCTTTTCCTGAAAGCTGATCTGTCCAGTTTTGGAGTTGATGTCAGCAGGCCAGGGAAGCTAGGGTCTTTATGGTTGGAAATGCATCTGCTTTGAGTGTCGCAGGATATCCACACATTCTTGCCATCTCTGTCGTAGCATAGCTTTCGTCGGTAAAGTGTGCGGAACAAACGACTGACCATTTCGTCGGCTTTCCCCACACCCTCGTATTTTGAACAAATTTCGTCCAATTTCTTGCCACTTTCGCATCTTTGGGCCACTGGTGCAACTTGAATCCGTCCCTGTTCGTGTTGTTACACCCTCCGACAACACACCGAAGAAAGTGAGAAAATGGCGGATTGTTTCCCGATGTGACGTCACTTTGTGACGTCATCGCTCCGAGAGCAAATAATAGAAAGGCGTTTAATTCGCCAAAATTCACCCATTTAGAGTTCGGAAATCGGTTAAAAAAATATATGGTCTTTTTTCTGCAACATCAAGGTATAAATTGACGCTTACATAGGTGTGGTGATAATGTTCCCCTTTAATGATCCACAAGGGAAATTGTTATATCCTACGAAGTCAGACCTGCACTGTTTCAATGTCCATTTCTCAGATGATATCATTGTTGATGACTGAAGTGCTGATATCAACCAAACCTAACCCCCCCCCCAACCCCCTCCACATACCACCCCCCGGATTGTAAATAATGTAAATAATTCAATGTATATACTCTGATGATTAACTTGTGTGATGACTGTATTATGCTGATAGTATATATTTGTACCATGAATTGATTAACGTGGACCCCGAATCAAACAAGTTGAAAAACGTATTTGGGTGTTACCATTTAGTGGTCAATTGTACGGAATATGTACTGTGCAATCTACTAATAAAAGTATCAATCAATCAATGCAAGTGTAAAAAAAAAAACATTATGATTTGTACAATTTCCGAATGTGCTTGTTCTATTTTTAAACAAAGAAAACATTCTGAAGTTGTCTTTATTTTTAAGTCATCGTGCCGTGATTTTACCAGTCCGGCCCACTTGGGAGTAGATTTTTCTTCATGTGGCCCCCGATCTAATATGGGTTTCACACCCCTGATCTCGATAATGGGGTTTTTCAATGTAAAGCGCTTTGAGCCACTGGAGAAAAAGTGTTGTATGAATAAAATGAATGAATTATGATTATTTCAATGTTACAAAACACCCGGCGGAGGCCTAATTGGAATAAATGACCAATAAGTCCAATTTCTTAGTCATGCCCCTTATGGACAGTCCTCTTCCTCCACCAGCTCCATGTTGTTATTCCCGTTACAATCAATTATTCAATATTTGTTTAAATAAATGAACATGGAAAATCATCTCCAAATGCAACAGAGTTAATCAAAATTAAAGGGGGAAAAGTTTCTTCTATTTGTTGTTGTTGTGCTTCTTTTTCTCTCACACGCTCGCCTTTTATACTTTCTTGCATTGTACCATTGGACTTTTTCCTCTTTCATGTCAGTTCATTACGTTTAATTTATTAATGTCCAATATTTAATGTGCCAAAAATGTCAGATTCAAACAGATGAAAATGGGGCATTTTTTTTTTTTCCCTCCCTGGTACGGGGGATGCTCAAGCTGTTTGCTGCTTCTTGTTGTGACTCTGGGGGCCTGACGAGGGGCGGGAGGGGAAGAAAGGAGAGAGAGGGAGGGGACGAGAGCGAGAAAGAGCGAACTCTTCAGTCAGACCTGCTGAAGTTTATCTTTAACCGAGCATCAAGCTCCCAAACCACAATGCTGCTCGGTGCCAAAAGGCACAACTTTACAGAAAGTAACCTCAAAACAAGGCTGGCGTTGGCGGGCGACACACACAACACACACAACACACACACAACTTTAGAAACACAAACAAACCTCGCAACCTTACTGTAACTTCAAAAACTTTCGGCAGATGAAACTGAGAACTACTTGACTTCTCAGAGGTTCAACTCTTGTATCGCCGTGGAATCCATATTTCATCGGCAAAGTGATGTCTTACAGCCACTTTTAATATGAAAGCTTGTCTTTTAGAGGAGAAAATAACAGTCGTAGCATCAAGAAGACTAACTCACACAGTGCAATGGCAGCCATTGATCTACACTCTGTGTCCTTGAGGTCTGTCCCACTGTCACTCTGTGATCGATGCCTCATTGACTCACTGGGATCACACACACACACACACACACACACACACACACACACACACACACACACACACACACACACACACACACACACACACACACTGAAGAGCATCAAATGTGCGTGAGTGAATGAGTGATGAGTGATGAGTGAGACTTTTGGAGTGATTCCAAAATGCAATATATTTCATAATACTAGCAACTGTCATTTGTGTTATATTACAAACCCCGTTTCCGTATGAGTTGGGAAATTGTGTTAGATGTAAATATAAACGGAATACAATGATTTGCAAATCATTTTCAACCCATACTCAGTTGAATATGCTACAAAAACAACATATTTGATGTTCAAACTGATAAACGTTTTTTTTTTTGCAAATAATCATTAACTTTAAAATTTGATGCCAGCAACACGTGACAAAGAAGTTGGGAAAGGTGGCAATAAATACTGATAAAGTTGAGGAATGCTCATCAAACACTTATTTGGAACATCCCACAGGTGAACAGGCAAATTGGGAACAGGTGGGTGCCATGATTGGGTATAAAAGTAGATTCCATGAAATGCTCAGTCATTCACAAACAAGGATGGGGCGAGGGTCACCGCTTTGTCAACAAATGCGTGAGCAAACTGTTGAACAGTTTATTGCAAGGAATTTAGGGATTTCACCATCTACGGTTCGTAATATCATCAAAGGGTTCAGAGAATCTGGAGAAATCACTGCACGTAAGCAGCTAAGCCTGTGACCTTCGATCCCTCACGCTGTACTGCATCAACAAGCGACATCAGTGTGTAAAGGATGTCACCACATGGGCTCAGGAACACTTCAGAAACCCACTGTCAGTAACTACAGTTGGTCGCTACATCTGTAAGTGCAAGTTAAAACTCTCCTATGCAAGGCGAAAACCGTTTATCAACAACACCCAGAAATGCCGTCGGCTTCGCTGGGCCTGAGCTCATCTAAGATGGACTGATACAAAGTGGAAAAGTGTTCTGTGGTCTGAAGAGTCCACATTTCAAATTGTTTTTGGAAACTGTGGACGTCGTGTCCTCCAGACCAAAGAGGAAAAGAACCATCCGGATTGTTATAGGCGCCTAGTTGAAAAGCCAGCATCTGTGATGGTATGGGGGTGTATTAGTGCCCAAGGCATGGGTAACTTACACATCTGTGAAGGCACCATTAATTCTGAAAGGTACATACAGGTTTTGGAGCAACATATGTTGCCATCCAAGCAACGTTACCATGGACGCCCCTGCTTATTTCAGCAAGACAATGCCAAGCCACGTGTTACATCAACGTGGCTTCATAATAAAAGAGTGCAGGTACTAGACTGGCCTGCCTGTAGTCCAGACCTGTCTACCATTGAAAATGTGTGGCGCATTATGAAGCCTGAAATACCACAACGGAGACCCCCGGACTGTTGAACAACTTAAGCTGTACATCAAGCAAGAAGGGGAAAGAATTCCACCTGAGAAGCTTAAAAAATGTGTCTCCTCAGTTCCCAAACGTTAACTGAGTGTTGTTAAAAGGAAAGGCCATGTAACACAGTGGTGAACATGCCCTTTCCCAACTACTTTGGCACGTGTTGCAGCCATGAAATTCTAAGTTAATTATTATTTGCAAAAAAAAAAAAAAAAGTTTATGAGTTTGAACATCAAATATCTTGTCTTTGTAGTGCATTCAATTGAATATGGGTTGAAAATGATTTGCAAATCATTGTATTCCGTTTATATTTACATCCAACACAATTTCCCAACTCATATGGAAACGAGGTTTGTATAACCTGAGAGGAAAATCTAATCTAAAACATTTGTATGCTTGTACAACACTTAAAACCTTTAGCATATCAGTATGTGGAATTAAATTATGGAATGGAATAACCAAAGAAATCAAACAAAGCACCAATTGTCATGATCCATGTCCCGGATCATGTTTTATGTTCTGTTAGTTTTGGACTTCATAGTTCCCTTTTTTTGTGCACCCTTGTTTGTTTTAGTTACCATGGTTACTTATTATTTCCACCTGCCTCTGATTAGTGTTCGTCCGCTCACCTGCTGCCCGAGCACTAATCAGAGGCATTATTTAAACCTGCCTTGCCCTCCAGTCAGTGCTGGAGCATTGTTTGTTGTATGCTGTGGACTCCCTGTTTCATGCAATGCTCTGTTCATGCTTGTTTTCTGGAGATACCATAGTTCATGCTGATGATTTCATGCTTAGTTCATGCTGCTCGTGCCTTGCCAAGTAAGTTTTGTTTATTCATGCCACAGTTTGCGACTTTTTGTTTCATGTCCATAGTTCAGGCTAAGTGTTAGCTTTTGTTTCCTGCGTTAAGTTGTGCCTTCGCCTTGTGTGCCTTTTTGTTTTCACCTTTTTTTTTTAACATTAAAACCATGTTTTCTTGTACGCCGCCTGTCATTTCTGCATCTTGGGGTTCGTCACCTCCACATCATGACACCAATATGATTCAGTTTAAGAGACCGTTCAAACTACAAGTGTTCACAAAGTACACAGAACAAGAATTATGATGAACGTCTTTAACCCTTTTTTTTCCCTTTTTTTTATTGAGACAAATATTATTTATGTATTTAATATTTGTTTATTATTTATTTGTTCACTGTTCTGTTACAGAGAACAAGGACATTGGATGAAATTTCTATGTTATGAAAAGGGGTAGGTATAAATAAGCTCTGCTTCTTCCTACTCCTTTTCGGACGTGCTGTAATGAAACAACTGGAATTGTGTGATGCATTATATTGTATCGTATGCGTGTTCCAAATAAACTGAAACTGAACTGAACTGAACTGAACAAATAGGGCTGCTTATTCAACTACTGCATGTTTTCCTGAATATAAATATTTGTTTATTTATTGTTATATGTATAATTATTAATGTATTTTCTTTGCCATGGGCCACTTTAATTAATCCTGTCTAGTCAACCTCTTGCCAAATAAACTACAAATAAAATAATAATAAAAAATATACAAGAAAATAGACAGGCCTACCATCAACTCTGATTGTATAGCCAATGACAACAAATGAAGGCGGGACTTAATTAGAAATAGCATCTCAACTTTCAATAGAACAATACGCAGGATCACAAATAGTTGGGAAAAAGGTACATTTTCTCGACTGTGGTGTTAAAATCTCCTTCTCCGCCTGTGGAATTTTGTTGAATCTTCACACAGACTAAAACTAGGGCTGTCAAAATGAACGGGTTAACTCATGTGATTAATTCCTCAGAAAAATATTGCAATATGTTCACTGCACATTACTTGCCACTTGCTAAGACATTTTAGTCTTAAGAGCTATTTACTTATCATCATAATCTTTACTTTAGCATGAATAATTATATTTTTTCTATTCTAGTTTAAAAATGACAAAATAACTATTCATTTAAGATATTGTGGTTTTCCCCACAGAGTAAATCTTGTTCTGCAATTTAATTAATTGCAAGTTGAATGTTTTTTTTTCAGAATAAAATACTTATTTCTATTTTAAAAGTCCTGCTAATTTCTAGATGTACAAATATTCATTTAGGATGGCTTATCAAGTAACATTAACTGGCTGCATAGACGGATATTTTCACTGGTTTTTAGTATGTTTTTCTTAAAATCTAGTCTGTTTATCCTATATTTTGTCAGTTATTTTTTGCAGTGTACACACTTAGATTCATCATGCAATTTATTTTGACCGTACATGTTTTTTTTAAACCTTATCCCCAAACTACGGCCCGCCAGCGTCCTAAATCCGGCCCGCAGGAAGTTACAAGTAAAAAAACAAAAAATAATTATTTTATTTAATTATTTTTTATTTTTTAATCTGTCCTTTCTAATCAATTTTCTACTGCTTGTTACTCTTGGTGTCTCCTAGCCGCTCAGGCAAATCATATTGTCTAAATATGCATTTTCCCATCGATCATCGCGCTCTGAATATATATATATAAATGATAAATGGGTTGTACTTGTATAGTGCTTTTCTACCTTCAAGGTACTCAAAGCGCTTTGACACTACTTCCACATTTACCCATTCACACACACATTCACACACTGATGGAGGGAGCTGCCATGCAAGGCGCTAACCAGCACCCATCAGGAGCAAGGGTGAAGTGTCTTGCTCAGGACACAACGGACATGACGAGGTTGGTACTAGGCGGGGATTGAACCAGGGACCCTCGGGTCGCGCACGGCCATTCTTCCACTGCGCCATGCCATATATATATATATATATATATATATATATATATATATATATATATATATATATATATATATATATATATATATATATATATATATATATATATATATATATATATATATATATATATATATATATATATATATATATATATATATATATATATATATATATATATATATTTTTTTTTTTTTTTTTTTTTTTAACCCAATGCGGCCCCCGAGTCACAATGTTTGGGGACCCCTGCCCTATACGATCAGTGATCAGATTAATGCAGGCAGTACAAAAATGAGTTAGAAGAGTTTGACAGGCGTGCTCGCCGGCAAATTTTACTACAAAATACAGCCTGAAAGTGAAGTGAATTGAGAAGTGAACTATATTTATATAGCGCTTTTCTCTAGAGACTCAAAGCGCTTTACATAGTGAAACCCATACATCTTTCAGCTACATTTAAATCAGTGTGGGTGGCACTGGGAGCAGGTGGGTAAAGAATCTTGCTGGCACGGCCGCTCTACCATCCAAGCCACGCTGAAAGAACTTTCGATAAAATGTGTTATCAAGTTTTGTGCAAATAAATGACACGCATTTAAGTAAATTGTTTAAAAAACATCCCTGGATGACATTCTGACAGTAAAATTGCATTTGTCTATAAATATTGCATGTTGCAATTGTATGTGCACAACATGTATTATTTATTGCGCTTTTCTCTTTTTGATGAGTTTTACTTTTGTAGCTGTATGTATAAATTGTTCCGCTGAAGTGGCAGCTTTTTGCATAAGCTGTGTGCTCCTTTAATGTATTCTATGTTTAATGTTTCCCTCTTGTTTGCATGTGTTTTTGACCTTATGTGTGGCCTTTTTCAACCTACACTGCAATTTATAACGCCCATTGTCTTATAAATAAAGTATATCCTATCCTTTCTTAAGCAAATTTTAGTTGTATAAGCTAGGGTTGTACGGTATACCGGTATTAGTATATTACCACGTTTTATTTTATTTTATGTTTATAAACTCAGGAAATATGTCCCTTGACACATGAGGACTTTGAATATGACCAATGTACAAACCCCGTTTCCATATGAGTTGGGAAATTGGGTTAGATGTAAATATAAACGGAATACAATGATTTGCAAATTCTTTTCAACCCATATTCAATTGAATGCACTACAAAGACAAGATATTTGATGTTCAAACTCATAAACTTTTTGCAAATAATAATTAACTTAGAATTTCATGGCTGCAACACGTGCCAAAGTAGTTGGGAAAGGGCATGTTCACCACTGTGTTACATCACCTTTTCTTTAAACAACACTCAATAAACGATTGGGAACTGAGGAAACTAATTGTTGAAGCTTTGAAAGTGGAATTCTTTCCCATTCTTGTTTTATGCAGAGCTTCAGTCGTTCAACAGTCCGGGGTCTCCGCTTTCGTATTTTACGCTTCATAATGCGCCACACATTTTCAATGGGAGACAGGTCTGGACAGCAGCCGGGCCAGGAAAGTACCCGCACTCTTTTTTTACGAAGCCACGCTGTTGTAACACGTGCTGAATGTGGCTTGGCATTGTCTTGCTGAAATAAGCAGGGGCGTCCATGCAAAAGACAGCGCTTACATGGCAGCATATGTTGTTCCAAAACCTGTATGTACCTTTCAGCATTAATGGTGCCTTCACATATGTGTAAGGTACCCATGCCTTGGGCACTAATGCACCCCCATACCATCACAGATGCTGGCTTTTCAACTTTGAGTCGATAACAGTCTGGATGGTTCGCTTCCCCTTTGGTCCGGATGACACAATGTCGAATATTCCCAAAAACAATTTGAAATGTGGACTCGTCAGACCACAGCATACTTTTCCACTTTGCATGAGTCCATCTTAGATGATCTCGGGGCCCAGAGAAGCCGGCGGCGTTTCTGGATGTGGTTGATAAATGGCTTTCGCTTTGCATAGTAGAGCTTTAACTTGCACTTACAGATGTAGCGACCAACTGTATTTAGTGACAGTGGTTTTCTGAAGTGTTCCTGAGCCCATGTGGTGATATCCTTTAGAGATTGATGTCAGTTTTTGATACAGTGCCGTCTGAGGGATCGAAGGTCACGGTCATTCAATGTTGGTTTCCGGCCATGCCGCTTACGTGGAGTGATTTCTCCAGATTCTCTGAACCTTTTGATGATATTATGGACCGTAGATGTTGACATCCCTAAATTTCTTGCAATTGCACTTTGAAAAACGTTGTTCTTAAATGGTTTGACTATTTGCTCACGCAGTTGTGGACAAAGGGGTGTACCTCGCCCCATCCTTTCTTGTGAAAGACTGAGCATTTTTTGGGAAGCTGTTTTTGTACCCCGCCTTCCGCCCGATTGTAGCTGAGATAGGCTCCAGCGCCCCCCGCGACCCCAAAAGGGAATAAGCGGTAGGAAATGGATGGATGGATGGATGTTTTTATACCCAATCACAGCACCCACCTGTTCCCAATTTGCCTGCTCACCTGTGGGATGTTCCAAATAAGTGTTTGATGAGCATTCCTCAACTTTATCAGTATGTATTGCCACCTTTCCCAACTTCTTTGTCACGTGTTGCTGGCATCAAATTCTAAGTTAATGATTATTTGCAAAAAAAAAAAAAGTTTATCAGTTTGAACATCAAATATGTTGTCTTTGTAGCATATTCAACTGAATATGGGTTGAAAATGATTTGCAAATCATTGCATTCCGTTTATATTTACATCTAACACAATTTCCCAACTCAAAAAAAAAGATTGAAGGTTATGGCAAGCAGAACAATTGTTTATTTCAATTAGGGTGTTTTTTATCCGATTAATCGAATAAACTAATCGCTAGATTACTGGATTTCTAAAACAATCGATGCTGCAGCCCCTAAACGTGTGTGTGTGACTAACTGCTGACACGCTGCATGTGTGTACGTGGTCAGCGATGATGCAACTGATTGTGTGCGACTTCCAGCGTGGTTGTTCAACACGACAATACGAGTGTGCGGACACACATTTAGAGTTGTCATAGTGACCACAGAGCAGCACAAAGTGTTCAAGAAGCGCTTTCTTGAACACTTTGCCAATTTGGTTAATTATGTCTTTGTGCTGATGAATAGACCACCCCCACACCCCCTCCCGTCCCCGCCCCCGCTCCTGTCCCAACTCAGGCCTGAGTATGGCCAGCTGACACACACACTGACATACACGTACACACACACACACACACACGCACACACACACAGTGTGTTTGGGGAGAGGCTGAGTGCGCGCGGGATAACTGGGAGGCGGGCGGCTGGAGGTAGCAACATAGAAGATAATGAGCCAGTGGCTGTCAGGAATGGTTAGGCGTCTGCACGGGGTAAGGCGGGGCCGGTGGAGGGGTGGAGGCCTTCACAAATCAGCACATACACAAACACAAATGCATGCTCAGAGTTGGTTGAGCACAAGTCGCCGACTCTTTTTACACAGTTTCCCAGCAATGATGACTCGTTCACCTCGTCGCCCCTCCAACTTCTATTACACAAAACCTGAAACGCTTGCGTGTGTTGAGAAGATGCTTTAGTTCCAGTCAGCGAGTCCTGCTGTCCACTGCATATGTTTGCTATGTTGCTCTGCCTGCATTACATGAATGTGCAGAGCGGCTCTCACACATTGGCAACCATCTGTCAATAACACACACAGACACACACTCCACCTTCAGCAGAGGCGATCAATACAGTTCTGTCGAGGGCAAAGAGCTTGGGAGAATGAGCAGCTGATTGTTTCCGTTTATGTCCCAACTCTCCTGTCCAGTAGATAAAAGCTGATGGCAGACAGTTGACAAAACCACAAGTGAAGCATGCATACTTGCCAACCTTGAGACCTTCGAATTCGGGAGATTGAGGGGGCGGGGTGTGGTGGTAGCAAGGGTGTATATTGTAGCCCGGAAGAGTTAGGGATGCAAGGGATTCTGGGTATTTGTTCTGTTGTGTTTATGTTGTGTTACGGTGCGGATGTTCTCCCGAAATGTGTTTGTCATTCTTGTTTGGTGTGGGTTCACAGTGTGGCGCATATTTGTAACAGTGTTAAAGTTGTTTTTTACTGCCACCCTCAGTGTGACCTGTATGGCTGTTGATCAAGTATGTCTTTCGTGTGAATGCAGAAGCCGCATACAGCATGTGACCGTTTGTATGGTGAAAAAGCAGACGCATCGACAGATTGTAGAGGATGCTAAAGACAGTGCAATCACGGCCAGCCCTTAATATTGTTGTCCGGGTGAAAATCGGGAGAAATTCGGGAGAATGGTTGCCCCGGGAGATTTTCGGGAGGGGCACTGAAATTCGGGAGACTCCCAAAAAAATCGGGAGGGTTGGCAAGTATGGAAGCATCAAGATTGGTTTCTGTGTTAGATTTGATCAAGTTGCAGGAAATTAGGTCAATTGACCCAGTCAGAGTCCAAAAGTTGTGTTTTAATGTACCAGTAGAGTGGAAAAACAAGTTGACTCTACAGTCGTGGTCAAAAGTTTACATACACTTGTAAAGAACACAATGTCATGGCTTTCTTGAGTTTCCAATTATTTGTACAACTCTTGTTTTTTTGTGATGAAGTGATTGGAGCACATACTTGTTGGTCACAAAAAACATTCATGAAGTTTGGTTCTTTTATGAATTTATTATGGGTCTTTTGTAGGGGTGTGGGGAAAAATCGATTCGAATTCAAATCGCCATTCTCACGTTGTACGATTCAGTATTGATTGTCATTTTTCAAAAATCGATTTTATTTTATTTTATTTTTTATTTTTTATTTTTTTAATTAATCCATCCAACAAAACAATACACAGCAATACCATAACAATGCAATCCAATTCCAAAACCAAACCCAACCCAGCGACACTCAGAACTGCAATAAACAGAGCAATTGAGAGGACACAAACATGACACAGAACAATCCAAAAGTAGTGAAACAAAAATAAATATTATCAACAGTATCAATATTAGTAACAATTTCAACATAGCAGTGATCATACTTGCCACCCCTCCCGGATTTTCCTGGAGACTCCCGAAATTCAGCGCCTCTCCCGAAAACCTCCCGGGACAAATTTTGTCCCGAAAATCTCCCGAAATTCATGCGGACCTGAGTGACGTGTCGACATCCTGTTTTCACGTCCGCTTTTCCACAATATAAACAGCGTGCCTGTCCAATGACGTTATAACTCGAGGGCGAGTTCTTGGTTTCTTATGTGGGTTTATTGTTAGGCAGTTTCATTAACGTCCTCCCAGTGCGGCAACAACACACAACAACAGCAGTCACGTTTTCGTCTACCGTAAAGCAGTTCGTCTGCCGTAAACAGCAATGTTGTGACACTCTTAAACAGGACAATACTGCCATCTACTGTACATGCATATGTGACAATAACATCTACGGCTTTTAGAGAGTGCAGTGCACAACTGCGCACACAACAAGGAGACGAAGCAGAATACATCATCAGAGAGGGTGTTCAGCATGGTTAGAAAAATAGTGACAGAGAATAGAACAAGGATGGACAATTCAACCCTAAACTCAACAATGAGTAGATGGGTGTTATGTGAGTGTGTATATGTGTAAATAAATGAACACTGAAATTCAAGTATTTCTCTTATTTATATATATATATATATATATATGTATATATATATATATATATATATATATATATATATATATATATATATATATATATATATATATATATATATATATATATATATATAATAATTAGAAGAAAAAAATATATATAGCTAGAATTCACTGAAAGTCAAGTATTTCTTATATATATAGATATATATATGAAATACTTGACTTGGTGAATTCTAGCTGTAAATATTCTCCTCCCCTCTTAACCACGCCCCCAACCACGCCCCCCCCCCCCCCACACCTCCCGAAATCGGAGGTCTCAAGGTTGGCAAGTATGGCAGTGATTAGAAATCCCTCATTGACATTATCATTAGACATTTATAAAACAATAAAATAAAAAATGAACAATAGTGTCACAGTGGCTTACACTTGCATCGCATCTCATAAGCTTGACAACACAATATTTTCCCAAAGATAAAATAAGTCATAATTTTGGTTCGTTTACTAGTTAAAACAAATCAGTTGATAAAACATTGTCCTTTACAATTATAATAGCTTTTTACAAAAATCTACTACTCTGCTTGCATGTCAGCAGACTGGGGTAGATCCTGCTGAAATCCTATGTATTGAATGAATAGAGAATTGTTTTGAATCGGAAAAATATTGTTTTTGAATCGAGAATCGTGTTGAATCGAAAAAATAGATTTATAATCGAATCGTGACCCCAAGAATCGATATTGAATCAAATCGTGGGACACCCAAAGATTCACAGCCTTCGTCTACTGTAAATGTGACCAAATCTGCTGGGTCAAAAGTATACATACAGCAATGCTAATATTTGGTTACATGTCCCTTGGCAAGTTTCACTGCAATAAGGCGCTTTTGGTAGCCATCCACGAGCTTCCGGCAAGCTTCTGGTTGAATTTTTGACCACTCCTCTTGACAAAATTGGTGCAGTTCGGCTAAATTTGTTGGTTTTCTAACATGGACTTGTTTCTTCAGCATTGTCCACACGTTTAAGTCAGGACTTTGGGAAGACCATTCCAAAACTTTAATTATAGCCGGATTCAGCCATTCCTTTACCACTTTTGACGTCAGACCCAACCCGGAGGTTGGGTCTGATGATTTTAATAATAATAATAATCCATCCATTTCCTACCGCTTATTCCCTTTTGGGGTTGCGGGGGGTGCTGGAACCTATCTCAGCTACAATCGGGCGGAAGGCGGGGTACACCCTGGACAAGTCGCCACCTCATCGCAGGGCCAACACAGATAGACAGACAACATTCACACTCACATTCACACACTAGGGCCAATTTAGTGTTGCCAATCAACCTATCCCCAGGTGCATGTCTTTGGAGGTGGGAGGAAGCCGGAGTACCCGGAGGGAACTCACGCAGTCACGGGGAGAACATGCAAACTCCACACAGAAAGATCCCGAGCCCGGGATGGATTAGATTTATATAGCGCTTTTCTGGACACTCAAAGCGCTTCACAGAGAAGTGAGAACCCATCATTCATTCACACTTGGTGGTGGTAAGCTACATTTGTAGCCACATCCGCCCTGGGGTAGACTGACAGAAGAGTGGCTGCCAGTTTGTGCCTACGGCCCCTCCGACCACCACCCATCATTCATCAATCACCCTTGCCCCCAGTGCAGTGTGAGCGACACTGGGGGAAAGGGTGAAGTGTCCTGCCCAAGGACACAACGGCAGTGATTTGGACATCAAGAGGCGGGGAGCGAACCTGCAACCCTGAGGTTTCTGGCACGACCGCTCTACCCACTACGCCATGCCGCCCCGGTTGTCCTGAGGTAATCCTCCTTTTTCATTGTCCCATCTACTCTCTGTAAAGCACCAGTTCCATTGGCAGCAAAACAGGCTCAGAGCATAATACTATCACCACCATGCTTGACCATGCTTGACGGTAGGGATGGTGTTCCTGGGATTAAAGGCCTCACCTTTTCTTCTCCAAACATATTGCTGGGTATTGTGGTCAAACAGCTCAATTTCTGTTTCATCTGACATCACATGGACAAAGATAAGACCTTCTGGAGGAAAGTTCTGTGGTCAGATGAAATAAAAAATGTAGCTGTTTGGCCATAATACATAAGTGTATGAAAACTTTTGACCACGACTGTATATGCTTAATTGTGTTTCATTGTATCCATTAAACCATATCCAAATGTATTTACAATCTACAAAGTATGTGAAAATACCGTCTAAACATCACAAGATGCCACAAATTCAGTCAGCCATTTTGGACGTCTTAGATTTGTTGTGTTTTATCATTTCCCTGCCTTCTCCTTTATTATGTCTGTTTCCTTCACCTCATTAGTCCCCAGCAAGGGGCAGACACTAAAGCACACCTGCAACCAATTTAAACCTAGGAGTATTTAAGCTTGTCACTGACAGCTTGGTCTTGCCAGTTATTGTCTCCTGAACCTCCCACGTGCATGCGCCTGCTTCACCTGGTCAGTCCTGGTACGTTGTCTCTCCTTAGTCCTGTAATCCCTCACCTCTTTGTGTTTGTTTCCTAGCCTCCCTGAGGTAAAGAGGATTCTGTGTTGGACTTTATGCTGTGCTCAGTGCGCCCTGGCTTTTCCCCCTGCCGACCACTGAGGAACCTGTTTTTGTTTGTAATTCATGGTGTGCACTTCTGCCCCATCGCTTTTTGTTACACTTTTTGGACTTATTAAATTTTTCCCTTTTTGTAATTCAACCTTGCCTCCCGTCTCTGCCTCCTGGGGTCACCTCCTTGATCAGTTCCTAACAAGATTGATGGCACTTGAGTAACACTTATACACTCTGACCATAGCATCACATCAGTCATACTGGAAATATGCAAAAAAAATAGAGAGATGTGTGCGGTTTATCATTCACAATCCCTATTTAAGACATGAACACATATGTTTTTGTTTTATTTATGCATTCTAAGTTGTAAATAAATAAATACATTAAAAGTCCATTAACAATGTAGTCAATGGGGGCTCTCTATTTTGCCCACAAAACCCTCTAAATACCCATCCAAACCTACCATCAATACTCTATATACATATCGTGACCTGAATATTGACCAAATATTAGTGATGTTATTATAAGTGCTAACACAGACAAACTATTTTTAGCGGCGGATTGATAACCCACAGCTAAGTAGCCCTCTGTTGCCTTACTGTGAGCTGGCCGTGATGTCCTGCTGCTCCCATATCATCGCGTCTCGGCTCGCCAAAGTTATTCTAGATTATAAATCATGCCTCTCATCTGGATATTAGGATGATTTAGCCATAAATCTGGAAGTTGTTCATCTGTGACATTCAATTTACCCGGAGATGGAGATAAACACACACACCAAAGACAGTGTCTGCAGGGAGACTTCTCCTTGTCAATCCTTTTCGTGCATCATGATGAATTCTTCATCTAAACGGGAAGATATGGACATCCTATCAGTCGTTATTGAAAAAAGAGCAGACAATGTATAGCAAGCTATTGTTTTATTATGTACGTAGTTTGTATTTCTTGTTTAGCACTTAGCAATACTGCTACTTAGTGCTTAGTGTTCCACTACAGCTGGATCTGTTTAGCAGAGCTTCTAAAACTTGTAGCTCATCCTCCTTACATTCAAGATCAATAATATAAGTTTCTGGATCAACATTTTTCCCAAAGTTATTGTTGTTGGTTCTCACAAAGTCTGCAAGATTTGCATTGTTGTTGGTGGGGAAGGGATCTGATACTTTGATACTTTTTTAATCATATTTATTTACTTGCAAACTTTGGAAGTATTTTTGGTGTCATACATCATATATATATATATATATATATATATATATATATATATATATATATATATATATATATATATATATATGATAATAGCTTCAATATAGAGGCGACTTGTTTTTCCACTTTATTGGTACTTTAAAGGTGAGCTTACACACTGAAAAACTGAAATCCAAGTAAAATTAAATAACTTCAATCAAGATGACTAATAGCTATTTGACTAACGAGATATTTTTCACGCGCTTTGTATATTAGACTAAGTGATTTGTCTTAAAGGGGCTGTTTGCATCATCAGGCGCTAACTTTATAATGTATTTTAAGTAGAGATGTCCGATAATGGCTTTTTTGCCGATATCCGATATTCCGATATTGTCCAGCTCTTAATTACCGATTCCGATATCAACCGATACCGATATATACAGTCGTGGAATGAACACATTATCATGCCTAATTTTGTTGTGATGCCCCGCTGGATGCATTAAACAATGTAACAAGGTTTTCCAAAATAAATCAACTCAAGTTATGGAAACATAACATGCCTCAAAACAGCAGCTTGGAATTTGGGACATGCTCTCCCTGAGAGAGCATGAGGAAGTTGAGGTGGGCGGGGTTGGGGGGAGGGAGGTTTCAGGTGGGGGGGGGGGGTATATTGTAGCGTCCCGGAAGAGTTAGTGCTGCAAGGGGTTCTGGGTATTTGTTCTGTTGTGTTTATGTTGTGTTACGGTGCGGATGTTCTCCCGAAATGTGTTTGTCATTCTTGTTTGGTGTGGGTTCACAGTGTGGCGCATATTTGTAACAGTGTTAAAGTTCTTTATACGGCCACCCTCAGTGTGACCTGTATGGCATTCACTCGTGTGAAAAGCCGTAGATATTATGTGAGTGGGCCGGCACGCAAAGGCAGTGCCTCTAAGGCACGCCCCCAATATTGTTGTCCGAGTGGAAATCGGGAGAAATTCGGGAGAAGGGTTGCCCCGGGAGATTTTCGGGAGGGACACTGAAATTTGGGAGTCTCCCGGGAAAATCGGGAGGGTTGGCAAGTATGACTGTATCACTCCGTACAGCTGCGTTTTAAAAAGTCTTAAATTTTACTTTTTGAAACCGATACCGATAATTTCCGATAATACATTTTAAAGCATTTATCGTCCGATAATATCGGCAGTCCGATATTATCGGACATCTCTAATTTTAAGCGTTATATCCGGCCCTCCTATGGCTACTGGCACGTAAAGACGTAACTACATACGTACGTAACACGTGCAATCGCATTAGCTTTGGGTGTTGTTAGCTAATAGCGATTTCATATCATTTCGTATCATAACAACAACAATACTGCAAATTGTTCGTTTCTTCTCATGGACTGTTTTTGCATGTGTGCACACGCTGTGTGGATGAGGCAAGGTGAGTGACGGCCATAAACACCAAACTTTACTTCTCTTGCACGCAAGTACAGTTTGACAATAAAGACACAATATTATTAATTATAAGAATAAAACATACTTAAAAATGTAAATAAAAGTAGGACATGTCTTTGCGATGAGACTTACAGACATGGGCTTTACAGCCGCAATAAAGCCAAATTGTGTTTTCTTTGATGTTTATTCATATGACGTCGGACAATGACACAGTAAGACACTGATACACTAACACCCCCACAGGCACTCTGCACCTGTGCTTTATTCTGGAGTCAGAAAGTTGGCAACCCAAGTCCGGAGTGGTAAGCATGTGTGAAAGAGTAGGTATGTTTGTGTAATAGATGGTGTGTGTGTGTGTGTGTGTGTGTGTGTGTGTGTGTGTGTGTGTGTGTGTGTGTGTGTGTGTGTGTGTGTGTGTGTGTGTGTGTGTGTGTGTGTGTGTGTGTGTGTGTGTGTGGAAGAATAGAATAGAATAGAATGGACTTTATTATCATTATATTTGCATATAACGAGATTAAGGACTCCAACTTAAAGTGCGGTAGTGGGAACAAATATGGGGTAAAAATAAATTAAATTGCACAACTGGTAATAAAGAAAAAACTAACAATTGAAATAAACAGACTACTATCCAATAAAAATAATAAGCAATCCTGTACAATATACAAAACACTGTAGAAATACAAAATACTGTACAATATACGGAACATGACAAGAGTACCGGAGTAATAAATAACAATCAGTGTTGGACGTATTGCACTCGAAGGGTAATATTGCACAGTAGGGTATTAGGGTAGGATATTGTATAGGGGTGAATTATTATTATAAGTTAGAGTTCAAGATAGTGACAGCTCTGGGAAAGAAGCTGTCTCTGAGTCTGTTTGTTCTGGCTCTGATGCACCTATAGCGCCTGCCTGATGGTAGCAGGTCGAACAGGTGGAAGCCAGGGTGTGTGCTGTCCTTGGTGATGCTTTTTACTCTGTTGAGGCAGCGGGAGTTGTGTAAATCCTTCAGGGAGGGGAGGGGGCATCCGATGATTTTTTTGTGCAGACTTTATGACCCTCTGAATCGCCTGTTTGTCTGCTTCAGTGCAGCTGGCGTACCACCCTGTTATGCAGTACGTCGGCAGGCTCTCGACAGCCGAGCGATAGAAGGTGACCATCAGCTGCCTCTCCAGTCTGTTCTTCCTCAGCACCCTCAGGAAGTGGAGTCTCCGCTGGGCTTTCCGGATGACCGCAGTTGTATTTTGGGTCCAGGAGAGGTCAGCAGATATGAGGGTGCCGAGGAACTTGAAGGAGCTGACTCTCTCCACCTCCTCGCCGTTGATGTAGAGGGGGGCGGGGTCTGCTGTGTTTTTCCTGAAGTCAAAGGTGAGTTCCTTGGTTGTGTGTGTGTGTGTGTGTGTGTGTGTGTGTGTGTGTGTGTGTGTGTGTGTGTGTGTGTGTGTGTGTGTGTGTGTGTGTGTGTGTGTGTGTGGAATACGTCCTCGTTCTTCTACTATCCAGGTAAGAGGCATGATTTATGATCTACAATAAACTTCCATGAGCAGGGAAGCAAGGAAGCAGCGCATACTCAATGATGTAAACATAGGCACACATCTGCGTTAGCGCTTATAATAACAATATCACTAATACTTGGTTAATATTTAAGTCACGAAATGTTAATGGTGTAATGTTGGCGCTTTTTGGATGTTTTTTTATTGGGTTTCATGGGCGGAACAGTAGACCTCCCATTGGCTCTGCTGTAAGCAGACTTTTATTTACGTTTATTAACGAGTTAGAATGCATTAAAAAAAATCTTGTCTTTCATACTGACTGTGAACAATAGGCAAAATTACCCCCCAAAAAGTGTGTGTGTGTGTGTGTGTATATATATATATAGATAGATATACTGTATATGTATATATATATACATACATATACATATATATATATATATATATACACATATATATATATATATATATATATATATATATATATATATATATATATATATATATATATATATATATATATGTATGTATATACGGTATCGAGCACTATCTTTTGGATAACCTTATTAAGACATATATATATATATAATATATATATATATTATACAGATGTATATCTACAGTATATACAGTATATATACATGTGGTATGTATATATATATATATATATATATATATATTATATAGATGTATATCTACAGTGTATACAGTACATATATATGTGGTGTATAAATATATATATATATATATATATATATATATATATATATATATATATATATATATATATATATATATATATATATGTGTGTATCTTGGTAATACATTTATTAATTAAATAAAATCAAATGCTATGGTTTATTTGTCTCAGATATGCTCAACAAGAATGTAAACAATACAAGCAAAGACAGTACTTGAGAAAAAATGTTGAGTTAATATTATATATACTATTTTACATTTTTTTTTTTATTAATATATGTGTTGACTGTTTTAATTGAAATTAAGCATTTTCATAACTTTCATCAACTTTTAGCTTGTTACCTTGGGTTATGTACTCTTTGGTGGTCCGTCTGTTACTTAGTTAGTTTGTTAGTTATTTATTAAGTTAGCAAAATATGGGCGTTTTTTCATCTAACTCTCAGGAAATGCCTGCAATTGTATAAGTCATTCTATTCTATTACATTTTGGGGCTGATGCGGATCAATTGTATTCTCTTACCTTACATTACATGCTTCAACTATGTATGTAAGTGGCCCCGCCTCCACTCACACACTGTCAGGTTCAAACACTGATGACATCTATGAAACAGACAAGAAGCAAGGAATCATGCAGAGACAGAGTTCAATTTGGCTCAAATAAGGAGAGACGTTTTTTGGGTTGTACTCTAGTTACAGATCCAAACTACGCTCTAAAGTCCAGCCCATGTGCTTCCTCTATTTATTTGGGAGGTCCCTGGTTACATCACTGAAGCTGCCGCTGAAGGAAGGGGGTAATCGCAACAGCCCCAGTTAGACACAATATATGACTATTAATGAAATGGAAATGTGCTGACACTCATGATATCAGCCCTGTCTCTGCTTTGTCTGCGTCACGGTACTCGATGTTCGGCCTTGGCAGTCAGCAGGCCGATTCTGGAAACAAACACTGATACGAGACGACTGGCTTTGCACAGATAGAAAAAGTACAACTTCAGCACAATTGATAATAACTACAGCAACGGCCCTTAAAGGCCTACTGAAATGCGATTTTCTTATTTAAACGGGGATAGCAGGTCCATTCTATGTGTCATACTTGATCATTTCGCGATATTGCCATATTTTTGCGAAAGGATTTAGTAGAGAACAACGACGATAAAGTTCGCAACTTTTGGTCGCTGATAAAAAAGCCTTGCCTGTACCGGAAGTAGCAGACGATATGCGCGTGACGTCACAGGTTGTGGAGCTCCTCACATCTGCACATTGTTTACAATCATGGCCACCAGCAGCGAGAGCGATTCGGACCGAGAAAGCGACGATTTCCCCATTAATTTGAGCGAGGATAAAAGATTCGTGGATGAAGAAAGTGAGAGTGAAGGACTAGAGGGCAGTGGGAAGATGCTGTGAGAGGCGGGTGGGACCTGATATTCAGCTGGGAATGACGAAAACAGTAAATAAACACAATACATATATATACTCACAACACAACCAGGCTTATATTTAATATGCCACAAATTAATCCTGCATAACAAACACCTCACCCCTCCCGTCCATATAACCCGCCAATACAACTCAAACACCTGCACAACACACTCAATCCCACAGCCCAAAGTACCGTTCACCTCCCCAAAGTTCATACAGCACATATATTTCCCCAAAGTCCCCAAAGTTACGTACGTGACATGCACATAGCGGCAAGCACGTACGGGCAAGCGATCAAATGTTTGGAAGCCGCAGCGGCATGCGTACTCACGGTATCGCGTCTGCGCATCCAACTCAAAGTCCTCCTGGTAAGAGTCTCTGTTGTCCCAGTTTTCCACAGGCCAATGGTAAAGCTTGACTGTCATCTTTTGGGAATGTAAACAATTAAACACAGGCTGTGTTTGTGTTGCTGCAGCCGCCCGCAATACATCGCTTCCCACCTACAGCTTTCTTCTTTGCTGTCTCCATTGTTCATTGAACAAATTGTAAAAGATTCACCAACACAGATGTCCAGAATACTGTGGAATTTTGCGATGAAAACAGACGACTTAATAGCTGGCCATCATGCTGTCCCAAAATGTCCTCTACAATCCGTGACGTCACGTGCCGGCGTCATCATACCGAGACGTTTTCAGCAGGATATTCCGCGCGAAATTTAAAATTGCACTTTAGTAAGCTAACCCGGCCGTATTGGCATGTGTTGCAATGTTAAGATTTCATCATTGATGTATAAACTATCAGACTATGTGGTCGGTAGTAATGGGTTTCAGTAGGCCTTTAAGCATAAGACTTGTGTGATAATATCTACATAATTATTCTAACACACAGACAAAGACAGTGGATGACTGACGAGAGAGTTCACTCCATTTCTTTCACTGAAATTAGATAAGGGACCAGCGAGTACATTTTGGGGATGATCTGGATCACCTTCTGCATTCAGGACTTTTTTTTTTTTTTTTACAATTGAAAGATAGGGCTTGGCACAGGTCTAGTTCTAGTACACTTGTATGTTCTATACCTGGCATTTTTACATTTAGGTGCCAACTCTTTAACGAAGCACCTTACTAATGTCTGCAGACCCAGTATGACAGCATTACTCTCTCATGCGGGTGTGTTTCCACATAGCTCCTCCAGCACAATGAACATGTATTGTTGGTGCAGCAGTCGTGGACAGATGTGCTGCGATAGCGAAGCTCAGTAGTGTCAAGAATGTTTGTCCACAGCAGGATGGACTTGCACAGATGTTATTAATTATCAAGGCCTTGCAGTCATTGACTGTATGCTCACGACCCCTTCTCTCTTTTAATTACAACTCCCTCTCATTTGTGGCGTCATTAACAGTTGCTGTGCACGTTCTCCTGTTTGTGCGTCCATATGCCTTTCATTGTCATTTCCTGATGATGCCCTTCGGCGACTTTCTCCGTTTTCTTCCTGTCTGCAGTTTATTTGGACTAGGGTTGTATGGTATACCGGTATTAGTATCGTACCGTGATACTAATGAATAATTTTCGGTACTGTACAGTCTCTGAAACGTACCGGTCCTGCACCCCCTCGCGCCCGCGTCGAAGTCACGTCGTGACATTGCTGGTTTTACGAGCAGACGAGCATGTTCGGCAGCGCACAAGCACAGAGTACTTACAAGCAGACACAGTGTGTAGACAGAAAAGGGAGAACGGACGCATTTTGACTTAAAAACTAACGATAAAGGTGAAGTTATAACACAGAAACGCCCTCAGGAAGAGGTGCTTTAAGACATGGCTAGCTAGCGGCAGTGTTTTAGCTACTTCTAAATCACTAATCCTGGTCTCCATGGCGACAAATAAAGTATGTTTCTTACAAGTATCATCCCTGCAGGACGTGGAATAGCTAAACATGCTTCACTACACACCGTAGCTCACCGGCATCAAAATGTAAACAAACGCCATTGGTGGATCTACACCTGACATCCACTTTAATGATACCAAGTACAGGCACGTATCTAGTCGATACTACTATGATTACGTCGATATTTTTTGGCATCACAACATCTTCTTTCGTTTTTTTTAAATGTATATTATGTTTATAAACTCAGGAAATATGACCCTAGGCACATGAGGACTTTGAATATGACCAATGTATGATCCTGTAACGACTTGGTATCGGATTGATCCCCAAATTTGTGGTATCATCCAAAACTAATGTAAAGTATCAAACAACAGAAGAATAAGTGATTATTATATTTTAACAGAAGTGTAGATAAAACATGTTAAAAGAGAAAGTAAGCAGATATTAACAGTAAATGAACAAGTAGATTAATAATTAATTTTCTACCACTTGTCCTTAATACATACTTCCCAACCCTCCCGAATTTTCCGTGAGACTCCCGAAATTCATCGCCTCTCCCGAAAACCTCCCGGGACACATATTCTCCCGAAAATCTCCCGATTTTCAGTCGGAGCTGGAGGCCACGTCCCCTCCAGCTCCATGCGGACCTGAGTGAGGACAGCCTTTTTTCAGGACGGGAGGACAACAGGATGA
>NC_084559.2:25990645-26000645 GCF_033978685.3 Nerophis lumbriciformis
TTGCAGATTACTGCGTGAACCCGCAGACCATCCTTTTGCTCAGAGTGATCGCAGCCTTCTGTTTCCTGGGCATCTTCTGCAGCTTGACTGCTTTCCTCCTGGATGTGTTTGGACCCAAGTATCCTGCCCTCAAGATCACAAGAAGATATGCCTTTGCACATATCCTCACAGGTCAGCTTTCCTGTGCTTTGTCATGGCCGCTCTCTATGTGCCAGAGTTAAATGTGTTGCTCCTCCACAGTGCTGCAATGTGCCACCGTCATAGGATTCTGCTATTGGGCTTCAGAGCTGGTCTTGTCCCTGCAGCAGCAACACAAAAAGTACCACGGCTCGCTCGTGTACGTCACCTTCGCCATCAGCTTCTACCTGGTGGCGGGCGCCGGCGGAGCCTCCATCCTCGCAACGGCCGCCAACCTCCTGCGGCACTACCCCACCGAGGAGGAGGAGCAGGCTTTAGAGCTGCTCTCCGAGATGGAGGACAGCAGTGAAACGTTTCCCGCAGATTATGACATTTCCAACCAGTTTCAGCCGCCGCCCGCATACACGCCTTGACGGGCTTCACCGACATCGCTTTCCCTCGAGCAGCGAGCGTGCTCGCAGTCAAAATGGATATCTTTGCAATTGAACCAGGTGCGCACAACACCATGACTGACAAGCGCTTGGGTGCATGAGAGCTAAGAAATGGTTCTTAGGTACACTGAGGGTGTTGATTTGCATGTAAATGGCTTGTAGGAATTGCTTCTCTATCTAAAGCAAAAGTGCTCAACATGGCTGACGAAGTAATTGATCAATCAGCCTGATAAACGGTGATTATTATTGAAGTGGGTGGTCTTTGGCGTTGGTCGATTTGCGCCCAGTAAAGTCATGGGCGTAGCTTTGAGCAAGTCTGTTTTTAAAATACAGGTGCTTAGGTTGCCGATACATCAGAAGTGCAGAAAATACTGATATTGTTTTATATATAATATCAAACAACCCTTTATTTATTGATTAGTTTTTTTTTCCTGGTTTGCATACTGTTGCTGATTTAGTCTTACGTGATGACATCAGATGTGTTTTTCATGCTGTGGAGAAGACCACACTACAGATGGAAGAAAGAAAAATTGTTTGGCAATAAAAAAAGTAAGATTGAACAGAAACCTCACTTAATGTTTGTGTGTATTTGTTTCAAAACCAACTTTATTTGTACTTCGTGACCCAGTAGTGTTACTATGCATGTCAGACGTTTTCAGACCTTACAAGATTGATTTCAATTGTGATCAGTGAGGTGATTTTAGCCATCTGTGTGCTCTTACAGTATGTTTACACTATTTCTGCGCTTTATTCCTACATTTTAGTTTATATGTTTGTCATCTATGTAAATATTGTTTATACATTTAAAGCGTGTTCAAAATAAAACAAATGCTCCATTTTGTTGTTTTGTGTTTTGTCATTCACATTTTGGGCCCGATGTAACATACAGTTAATACAGAAATGAAAGTGAATTAATATTTGATCAATTGGTGTCTTTTGCATGAAAATGTCCTTCGAACGTTTCAGGAGTTGGGAGATGAAAAATAGTGGCCGGTTTTTATATTGGAGATAGAAATTCACAACATTACAAGAATATTTGATAGTCCAGTTAAAGGACACCTACACTGAAATAACTCAGTGAAAATATGGCCTGACTACAAATAATTTTTGACTTAATTTGGCTCATTGGATTATTAATGTGTGTATGTCTTTAAAAGAACAATGGATCTAAAGTATTTGGACCATTAAAAGGATTTATGAAATGTAAAATTAATGTAACTCGCACATAATGTTGGTATCAGGAACTGGATGTAGCATTAGCACAATATTCCATCCATCCATCCATTTTCTAACGCTTATTCCCTTCGGGGTCGTGGGGGGCGCTGGAGCCTATCTCAGCTACAATCGGGCGGAAGGCGGCGTACACCCTAGACAAGTCGCCACCTCATCGCAGGGCCTAACACAATATTATACACTCCTATTCATTCTTATACACCTAGACGTTCTTGTATTTGCCTATATTCTTACACCCTCCTATACACGCCTTGCACTCTGATGCACTCTTATACTGTACATACGTACAGTATTATAGTATACATTTGTATACTTGCCTAATACATTCTTATACACTCGCATACACTCTTCCACACATTTTTATACACTCTTAAAACATTCCTATACGTTCTTATACTACATTTTTATATTCTTGAACACTCCTATACACTTTTACACACCTATAAATTCATGTACACTCTTACACACTCTTATACATTCATACATACACTCTTATACCTATGTGTCAAAGTCGAGGAATTAATTATCTATAGCCCCCGGGATGATATTTGATTAGTATTAGAACCGGCCCGCAGGCCACAGCCGCCTGCTGCTGTTTCGCACGCACCAATACGCCATCAGTGTTGGTGCTAGGAATTTTATAAATGGGGTCCCAGGGACCCCATCAAGTCATAAAAATGGGGTCCCACAGTAAATTTTGGGGGTCCCACTTTTTTGTAACCCTTTTGAAAACAAATGATAAATGTATGCATTATCCTGTTATATCTCACATTCTATATTGTGTTTTGTAAAAAGGTTTTCATAAACGTTAATTCATTTTTTTAAAATTACACAAAAGAAAACACATTTTTATGCATATCTAAATTATAAACATTCATTCACTTTCTTCTTTCCTTCATGGATCTAAACTTTTAAATTTTTATTGTAATATTTTCAGAATGTGTTTGTTCTATTTTTGGCCAAAGTAAGACAAAGAAAACAATCTGAAGTTGCCTTTAATTTTTAGTTTTAATGCTATAATTTTAATAGTCCGGCACAGATTTTCCTCTATGCGGCACCTGAGCTAAAATTAGTTTGACACCCCTGCTCTTATAATATCCTATACACTCACATACACACCTATACATTCATATACACTCTTATACTATCATATACACTCTTATACACTCACACACACTCTTTTACACACCTATACACTCTTGGACAGTTCCAAAGTTTGATGCTGTCCATTAGTTCCAGGCAGTGATTACCGACAAATTTCCCACTAATACTATACACTCTGAACTTACAGTGAGCGTCCTGCCCGAGGTCGTAATCGAACAACATATTGAGTCTGACATCTGCGACTCACTGAGATATTTCGGTGTTCGCCAGTCTAGACGTTGTCGATCAAACACGGTGTTACTGCGCCTAAGAGCCTTACGGCTTAATAGTCTTAAAAGGACATACAACTTCCTTTGGTATGTGGTAAGAAATCCGATTGATTAGCAGCGCAGTAAGCTGCATTGGCCTAAACGCCCCACAGATCAAAATAATTAGTGAAATATTTTCCAGTTTGAAAGATGGTTTCATCCACGTTGTTTAGGACAGGAAGCCAGAGAGGAGTTTGTGTGCGTAGACTCGTATTGAAAGTTGGAAAGCTACTCTGCGGCTAATAAGTTAATGAGCAAATAAACAAGGTATTAAAAAGGGAAGGGTGAGGTGAAACACTCCTGGCTCTTCTAAGAAAATAAAGCTTACGTGATGACGTCCCACGGTGGACTCAGCAGGTGGTATTTATACACCGCCTCACGTAGGACCTTCATCCTGAGCGTCAACCATGCTGGCATCCAGAGCTCTGCTGTCCAAACAGACACTGGCGGTTCTCGCCCAACAGCCAGCAGCCTTTGTTCATCAAGGCAGCTGGGGGAACACCAACGTGGCCGTGGTAAGCGACGCAGAACTGTCAAGTTTTTTTTTTGCAGTGGCGAGTGGCTGAGAGCTGATGTTTTGCAGGTGTTTTCAGGATGCGGCTGGTGGGACGGCACCGATGTCCACGAGGGCGTGTAGTGAGTATCCCGGGTTTGACTTTCCACCCAGCAAGCTGGAACTGTAACTCGCACCTTTGTCCTCAGCACCATGTACCATCTGAGCCGCAATGGCGCCCGCTTCCAGATGTTTGCTCCCAATCAGCAGCAGACTGAAGTGATGGACCACATGAAGAAGCAGCCCGCCTCTGGAGACCACCGGTACGTCACACTTTTGATGTTGTCAGCGTTATCGTGACGCAGTCTTGCCTGTCCACAGAAACACGATGGTGGAGTCTGCTCGCTTCAGTCATAACCAAGGAGTGATGCTCATGCACGATCTGTCCAAGCTGGACGTCAACACTTTTGACGCCGTCATCTTTCCAGGAGGCTACGGGGTCATCAAGAACCTGTGAGGAGCAGTGAAGACACGTGATGGAGGAGAAGGTTCATGTGTCGCTTCCTATTCTGCAGATCCTCTTTTGTGAAGGATGGCAAAGACTGCAAGCTGCACGCTGAAGTGGAGAGAGTGCTCAAAGATTTCCATCGCTCTCGTAAGCCCATTGGGTGAGTTCCTCTTTTTAAATCAACAAAGGGGAAAGTTACATGACTGTAATTCACAAAATTCACTCTTTTACACTCTTATACACCTCTATACACTCCTATACACTGTTATACACGATTATACACCCCTCTGCACTCATATACACTCTTATACACCCCTCTACACTCCTATACACTCTTATACACCCCTCTGCACTCATATACACTCCTTTACACTCTTATACACCCTTCTACACTCATATACACTCTGATAAACCCCTCTACACCTCTCTACACTCCTATACACCCCTCTACAATCCTATACACTCTTATACACCCCTCTACACTCTTATACACCCCTCTCCACTCTTATACACTCCTATACACCCCTCTGCACTCCTATACACCCCTCTACACTCCTATACACCCCTCTACAATCCTATACTCTTATACACCCCTCTACACTCTTATACACCCCTCTACACTCTTATACACTCCTATACACCCCTCTACACTCCTATACACCCCTCTACAATCCTATACACTCTTATACACCCCTCTCCACTCTTATACACCCCTCTCCACTCTTATACACTCCTATACACCCCTCTGCACTCCTATACACCCCTCTACAATCCTATACACTCTTATACACCCCTCTACACTCCTATACACTTTTATACACCCCTCTACACTCCTATACACTCTTATACACCCCTCTGCACTCATATACACTCCTTTACACTCTTATATACCCCTCTACACTCCTATACACTCTTATATACCCCTCTACAATCCTATACACTCTTATACACCTCTCTACAATCCTATACACTCTTATACACCCCTCTCCACTCTTATACACCCCTCTCCACTCTTATACACTCCTATACACCCCTCTGCACTCCTATACACCCCTCTACAATCCTATACACTCTTATACACCCCTCTACACTCCTATACACTTTTATACACCCCTCTACACTCCTATACACTCTTATACACCCCTCTGCACTCATATACACTCCTTTACACTCTTATATACCCCTCTACACTCCTATACACTCTTATATACCCCTCTACAATCCTATACACTCTTATACACCTCTCTACAATCCTATACACTCTTATACACCCCTCTGCACTCCTATACACCTCTCGACACTCCTATACACTCTTATACACTTCTCGACACTCCTATACACTCTTATACACCCCTCTACACTCTTATACACCCCTTGACACTTATATACACTCCTCTAAACTCCTATACACTCTTATACACCACTCTACACTCCTATACACTCTTATACACCCCTCTACACTCTTATACACCCCTTGACACTTATATACACTCCTCTAAACTCCTATACACTCTTATACACCCCTCTACACTCCTATACAATCGTATACACCCCTCTACACTCCTATATACTCTTATACACTCCTTGACACTCCTATACACTCTTATACAATCGTATACACTCCTTTACACTCCTATACACTATTATTATATTTACTACTTATACAATTGTATACATTCTATTACACTCCTATATACTCGTATACTCTCCTATAAACTCCTATACACTTGTATAAGCTCTTATACACTCGTACACATTCCTTTACACTCTTTTACACTCATAACCATTCTTAAACACTCCTATACACTCTCTTACACTTCTATACACTCTTGTAGACTCTCATACACTCTTACTGTATACACTCTAAACACTCCTATACTCTACGATACACTCTCATACATTTTTATACACTCTTATACCCTCTTAAACACTCCTATACTCTACTCTACACTTTTAATCATTTTTATACACTCTTATACCCTCCTATACTTTACTATACACTCTTATACTCTACTATACACTCTTATACATTTTTATACACTCGTATACCCTCCTAAACACTCCTATACTTTACTATACACATGTTTATACTCTTATACCCTCCTAAACACTCCTATACTCTACTATACACTCTTATACATTTTTATACACTCTTATACCCTCCTAAACACTACTATACTTTACTATACACTCTTATACATTTGTATACACTCTTATACCCTCCTAAACACTACTATACACTCTTATACATTTTTATACACTCTTATACCCTCCTAAACACTCCTATACTCTACTATACACTGTTATACATTTTTATACACTCTTATACCCTCCTAAACACTCCTATACTTTACTATACGCTCGTATACATTTTTATACATTCTTATACCCTCCTAAACACTCCTATACTTTACTATACTCTTATACATTTTTAAACACTCTTATACCCTCCCAAACACCCCTATACTCTACTGGACACTCTTATACATTTTTATACACTCTTATACCCTCCTATACTTTACTATACACTCTTATACTCTACTATACACTCTTATACATTTTTATACACTCGTATACCCTCCTAAACACTCCTATACTTTACTATACACATGTTTATACTCTTATACCCTCCTAAACACTCCTATACTCTACTATACACTCTTATACATTTTTATACACTCTTATACCCTCCTAAACACTACTATACTTTACTATACACTCTTATACATTTGTATACACTCTTATACCCTCCTAAACACTACTATACACTCTTATACATTTTTATACTCTTATACCCTCCTAAACACTCCTATACTCTACTATACACTGTTATACATTTTTATACACTCTTATACCCTCCTAAACACTACCATACTTTACTATACACTCTTATACATTTTTATACACTCCTATACCCTCCTAAACACTATTATATTTTACTATACACTCTTACACCCTCCTAAACACTCCTATACGCTCTTATACCCTACTATACGCTCTTATACCCTCCTAAACACTCCTATACTCTACTATACGCTCTTATACCCTCCTAAACACTCCTATACTTTACTATACACTCGTATACATTTTTATACTCTTATACCCTCCTAAACAATCCTATACACTCTTATACCCTCCTAAACACTCCTATACTTTACTATACGCTCGTATACATTTTTATACATTCTTATACCCTCCTAAACACTCCTATACTTTACTATACTCTTATACATTTTTAAACACTCTTATACCCTCCCAAACACCCCTATACTCTACTGTACACTCTTATACATTTTTATACACTCTTATACCCTCCTATACTTTACTATACACTCTTATACTCTACTATACACTCTTATACATTTTTATACACTCGTATACCCTCCTAAACACTCCTATACTTTACTATACACATGTTTATACTCTTATACCCTCCTAAACACTCCTATACTCTACTATACACTCTTATACATTTTTATACACTCTTATACCCTCCTAAACACTACTATACTTTACTATACACTCTTATACATTTGTATACACTCTTATACCCTCCTAAACACTACTATACACTCTTATACATTTTTATACACTCTTATACCCTCCTAAACACTCCTATACTCTACTATACACTGTTATACATTTTTATACACTCTTATACCCTCCTAAACACTACCATACTTTACTATACACTCTTATACATTTTTATACACTCCTATACCCTCCTAAACACTATTATATTTTACTATACACTCTTACACCCTCCTAAACACTCCTATACGCTCTTATACCCTACTATACGCTCTTATACCCTCCTAAACACTCCTATACTCTACTATACGCTCTTATACCCTCCTAAACACTCCTATACTTTACTATACACTCGTATACATTTTTATACTCTTATACCCTCCTAAACAATCCTATACACTCTTATACCCTCCTAAACACTCCTATACTTTACTATACGCTCGTATACATTTTTATACATTCTTATACCCTCCTATACTTTACTATACTCTTATACATTTTTAAACACTCTTATACCCTCCCAAACACCCCTATACTCTACTGTACACTCTTATACATTTTTATACACTATTATACCCTCCTAAACACTCCTATATGTTACTATACACTCATACATTTTTATACACTATTATACCCTCCTAAACACTCCTATACTTTACTATACACTCGTATACATTTGTAAACACTCTTGTACCCTCCTAAACACTCCTCTACTCTCGTACACTCTTGTATGCTCTTATACATAAAACAAACAAATGCAAAGGTCTAAGTGCAGCGACAGAGTTGACACTAATAAATCAACATTGACAAATTGGCCTTCTTGAGGCTGATGAGGTCAAGGCGTAGGGCTCGAGATCTGGTCAGGTCAAGACACAGGGTCAGGTGAGGGGACGCCTGGTGGTCAAGTATGAGAAGGACAGGATTTAGCAGGGACGAGGGATTTGCAGGGATTTTAGGTGGGAGGAAGTATCTTTACAGAGAGTTTAAATTGTCTTTAAGTGTGAATGGTTGTTGGTCTATATGTGTGGTGTGATTGGCTGGTGACCAGTCCAGGGTGTACCCCACCTCTCACCATAAATCAGCTGGGATAGCCTCCAGCTCACCTGAGACCCTATGAATGGTATAGAAAATGGATTGATATATGCCATTTTCTTCTGGCAGGAGAACAATTTCAGCCCCTAAATAATATGTAATATGCAAATAGTAAATACATAATATTATAACATTTGTACAATGTAAACAATTTTTTAGAGAATATGTAGAAATCTTGCCACAGCCAAACTGTTATATTGACTCAAATGTACTGTATTTTTCGGACTATAAGTCGCAGTTTTTTTCAAAGTTTATGAAAGTTGTGTAATGTTTTTTTCCTTCTTTATTATGCATTTTCGGCGGGTGCGACTTATACTCCGGTGCGACTTATACTCCGAAAAATACGGTAGATGACCATTAATATATCGGACAGTTTTTCAACAAAGTATTTTTAAAGAAAATAAAATTATTCCAAGCAAACAATAAAACATAATCTTATATTAAAAAAAAAATCATATTATATTATGTTATTTTTAATTATTTGTTTATATATCTATTTTATTATATTATATTTATCCAGTAGTATAATTATTAGATCAAGGCGAATGTTTATTTATTTATATAAGAACATTTTAAAACAGCTACTACTGCCCCAAAGTGCTGTACAGATTAAAAACAGAAAGGTAAAAGATTTTAAAAAAAAAACCAATAATAATAAAATCACAATAAGTATAGAACATTCTGTATATAAAACACATATAAACAAAATAATCAATACAATGGTAACATCTAAATAAATACTAAGCATAAAAAAACAATAAAACACTATTAATAGAATTTTTTAAAAAAAGCATAAAAATAGTAAACAAAAATAATATATAAATTAATTAATTAATTAAAAA
The DNA here is from genome assembly GCF_033978685.3 of Nerophis lumbriciformis. NCBI lineage: Eukaryota > Metazoa > Chordata > Actinopteri > Syngnathiformes > Syngnathidae > Nerophis > Nerophis lumbriciformis. Next base: position 26,000,326 of record NC_084559.2, read on the forward strand.
AAAGATTATTATTTTTTGGTTTTTATCGTCAGGAGTCATCACAGTGAGTCAATGAGGTTTAATGTGGCTTAGTTTTTTTTTACGAGGGTATGCCCTTCTCGGCACAACCTTTGGGAGTGGGAGTATGCCTTAAACCTATGTCTTTGTGCAGTCTGTCCAGCACGGCTCCCGTGCTGGCATGCCGTGTGCTGCCCAGCCTGGAGGTGACCATGGGCTACGAACGAGAAGACAACACCAACCGCTGGGGGAAGTGGCCTCACACCAACATGGTGCAGGCAGTCAAGAACATGGGGGCTCGTCACAATGTCCGTGAACCATAC
>NC_084559.2:27093145-27175645 GCF_033978685.3 Nerophis lumbriciformis
TTCAAGCAGAAAAATGGCAAAATAAACTAAAAATATAAATCCTTCAGATAAAGAGAACACATTAATTAGGGATTCGTGTTCAGTATCGTGGCCACTGATTGGCTCAGTCTGAGACAACATGACTGACGGCGTGGTGCAGTTTGGAGAGTGGAAGTGCCAGCAACTTGAGGGTTCCTGGTTCGATCCCCAGCTTCTACCAACCTAGTCATGTTCATTGTGTCCTTGAGCAAGACACTTCACCCTTGCTCCTGATGGGTCGTGGTTAGGGCCTTGCATGGCAGCTCCCGCCATCAGTGTGTGAATGTGTGGGTGAATGTGTGGGTGAATGTGGAAATAGTGTCAAAGCGCTTTGAGTACCTTGAATGTAGAAAAGTGTATAGCCCATTTACCATATATTAGATTGAAAGAGTGTAAAGGTGACTTAAGGGCGTTATTTCATGTCTGGGAGGTTTTGATAATGTTGAAAAATGTATTTAGAAGATAGTAAAACGTTTTTATGCTCTAGCTATAAACATATTTGATTTATAATAATGATTCCTACTTGGGGAAAATTAATTTTTTGCGGTCCTGTCCGGAACCAATTAACAGCGATAAACAAAGAACAACTGTATTGTTATATCAGCTCATTATGTATTGCATTAATGATAAAGAATCATACTATTATATCTGAGTAATGGGTTATAATACATTTTTCTTCCTACTTCTTCTTCCTTCTATTGTTTTTTTTTTCCAGATGACAACATTGTATTAGAGATGGTCATTTGTTTGAATTGTGTAGATGGACAGTATTTTTTGGTTTGTTAGGTTTGAAATAAAACAAAACAAAGAAAAATGAGGGTAGTAACAACAAAACATTACAAAATCAAACTTTCCTGATCTTTTACCAGGCAAAATGATTCACATTGTGCTTCTGCAGCCTCTTCCGAAAGCAGCCGCTAGATGGCACTGTGTCTGTTTGGTACACTCGCTCCTATAGTTCCCCGTATGAACGTTAAAAGACTAGTTTGACACCAAATTGTCTGGAAGCTCACATATTCCAGACTGCTGGAAAGAAATAATCTTAATGGTGTTATTATTTCTGCAAACAAATTAAAAAAAATAAGTAACATACATAGGGATTAATAAAAAAAACATATCTAGGAGTTGCATGTGTTTCATGGCCTGCAACAAACCTGGTGGTGTTTACAATAATATAAATGACTATACTTGCAAAAATGTAATGTAAAATATTACTCAATTATTACAAATTAACACCAAAACACAGAATAATATTAAGTCTGTTCTTTATCATTACACATGGAAATAAAGTACTTGCGTTTGTACGTTTGTTTATCATCAATTTGAGCCAATTCTTAACCTTTTACGTAGCAAAAACGATAATCTCACTGGAATGCATTTTAGAGCAAAACATTATTTTTTTAAATCAATTATAAGATTATTAACTGATTGCGAGTTAATAGTTTAATCATTTGTATGAATAGTGATCGTTTTATTTAATACGTAAATATGCATTTTGCAGTTTTTTTTGGTAAATATGTTTTATACTTAGTTGTGATTTTTTAATATGCTTTAACAAAAAAACAACAACAAAAAAATAGCGGAAAGTCACCGCGAAGAACGTAAAGGTTTACATTTTTAAAACTGTCACTCATTTGAAGGACCACCTTTAAAAAAAAAAAAAAAGTCTACGTCCCGCCCCCATGCCGTCTTCCAGCCCGCTGATTGGCTGACGTCTCACGCGCGGAAGTGCTGCTCAAAATGCAAAACTTGTTGCTGGCTGCTGCGGACGCGTTGATCCTCGCGCACGCGCACGCACACACACACGCCCGCGCGCTCACACGCACGCAACCAAAAAAAAAAAAAAAAAAAAAAAGCGAGCGCGCCGAGGGTGTGTGTGCGTGTGTGAAAGAGTGAGTGTGTGTGTGTGTGTGTGTGTGTGTTCCAGTCAATGTACTCGCACCGCACACACACCTCGGCACACAAGTCAGTCATCAGACGGCCGCGCGGGTTTCGGAGAGCTGAAGGAGCCAAAAGCCGCGCTTGCTTCTGAGCACGACGACGTGAAAGATGCTGTCAAGCCGCTCCGTGCTGGTGGAGCGCGGGTAGTGCGCGCCGCCCAGCTCCGGGACCCGAACCCGGACCTCGAACCCGGACCCGGACCCGGGAATCAGCTCGCGTGTTGAGAGGAGAACAGTTGATGGTGGATTTACGACTTTTCCCCCCTTCCTGCTGTTTATTGACATTTTTATGGACATCACTTTTTTTTTTTTTTTGAAATCCTCCTCTTGAAAGGTAGTTTTAAATAACGCAACTTGGACCTTTTCCCCCTTCAACGCCGTTATGGGACTTTATGGGGTGCTTTGACATCAGACTGCATTCTTAAATGATATGATAGAAATGATTATATTTAAAGTTAAATAGTTTTATTTCTCTGCGTTGCCATGTTCACACCGAACCAACGCTAAGCACGTTGGGATATTATTTGTCAGCTGGCAAGGTAAATAATTTACATTTGCATGTAAAATTCTTTAAAAAAAAACATGTTTGTTGAGTTTTGCAAGCTATTTAAATTGTAGTTTGCATTTTTTTTTTGTTTGTTACATTATTTTTGCTTTTACGGATAGACTGCTAAACGGTCCTTCCGATGTCTGGCAAAGTTGCCATTATGTGGGATTAATTGCAGAGTAGTATGTTTGGTTCTCAGAATAATAGTAGAACCCCTGGCCAGCCAGAGAGAAACAAAAACCAACCCAGACTAAACATGGGCTCTCATTATAAAAGTACTACTTTTCATGCTGGAGGTCCTCCGGGGGCTGTGGAGCCTGGCATGGGCCCTATGAGTGACCCCCAAATGCTCGGACTGAACATGAACATGAACGGAGAGCAGTACGGAGGGTTTCACTCGCGGGGTCACTCGGACATGCATGCAAGCGGCGGACTTCAGCAGCAGCAGCAGCAAGGAGCCATGCATGGATTTTTTAACAACCAGCAACCTCATCAAGGACATCCTCACGGCCATCAACCTCACCCCCACCAACATCATCCTCACTTCAGTGGGAGTTTTGGAGGCCCAGAGCCAGGGTCATCATGCCTGCATGGTGCCAGGCTAATGGGCTACAATAACAATGCCATGGGACCACAGCAGGGCTTTGGAGAGGGATTTGATCCTCTCGCTGAGGGACAGGCAGGGGACGGCTTTCCGCAGCAGCAGCAGCAGCAGCGACCTGCTAACATGCCTGACTTCCAACATCACGGGCCTCCCAGTGGCAGCCATGCTGTCCCTGCCCCCTGCCTACCCCTGGACCAGTCACCGAACCGGGCAGCTTCTTTCCATGGCCTGCCTTCATCTTCCTCGTCCTCCTCCGATTCTCACAGCCTGGAGAACAGACGGCTGCCCAACCAAGGAGCTGTGGAGGGACTAGAATATAACTTCCCCGGTGACCCCCCTTCCGGACATTTTGACGTACCTGTATTTTCACCGTCTGAGTCAGAGTCTCAGCTACCCCATTTTGGTCCAGGAAGAGCAGTTCCCAGCGGGAATTTTCCAGGAAACCCTGGCATGCCTCGGACACCGGGCATGCAGGGCATCTCCAAAGGACACCAACAACCGCCTCCGCAGCAGCCTCAACACGGAATGTTTTTCGAGCGTTTTGGAAATGGCCGGAAGGTGCCCGTGGGAATGGACCCGGGGGTCAGTGCCAGACATCCTCTCATGCAACAGCAACAACAGGCTGGCTTGATAGCCAGACAAAACTCATGCCCTCCTGGCCTCCCCAGACCCCCTCAGGCTGAGTCTGGCTCCACAAACCCGAACATTCTGGATGGAGGGGTCATGATGAGTGGCCAACACAATCAGTTTGAATATCCCATTCACAGACTAGAAAATAGGGGTCTGCATCCCTATGGAGACCCCATGTTTAATATGCAACAGCCAGCTCCTCTTCCCTCCCAACAGCCCCCGAATCAGAGGCTACAACACTTTGACGCCCCTTATATGAACATGGCCAAAAGGCCTCGATTTGACTTTCCCAATGCGCATAGTGGTGAAGGCTGGTGTGGTGGCATCGAGAACCATCTCTCCCCCTCTTCCTACCCAGGACTGCCTGGGGAGTTCACCCCACCTGTGAATGAAGGTTTCCCACCAGGCCCACTGCAGCACACAGGGCCCGAGCAACAATCTTTACAGCAGCGACAGAATGCAGCCATGATGATAAAACAGATGGCCTCTCGCAACCAACAGCAGAGAATGAGGCAGCCCAGTCTGCAGCAGCTTGGTCACCATGGCGATGTGCCTCCTGGCCCGATGGGTCACGGCGGCCCAGTGGGGGGCATGCCTCAGCCCAACTTTGACAGGGAGAATGGAGGCAGGATGGCCAATGTTGATGGACAAAATCCACATGTGAACCAGGAAAACTCCTGGTTTCAAGGGTCCCACCCTCCTGGGGAGATGATGTCAAGGCGTATGGGTGGAGCAGGCAGTGACTCAGGGCCCCATGACATGGGTCTACAGCAGAACGGGCCTGGGATGATGTTCAGGCCAGGTATGGGCATGCAGGACGGGCATGTGCAGGCCCTCCATTCCCCAGGCATGCACTCGCAATTCAGCGGCAATATGGGTAACCTCTCACAAATGCAGTCTCCAGGAGCAGGAGGAGGTGCAGGACATCCGAACGCACCAGCAGAGAGACGACCAGCGGACTTCCCCGCACCTCCGATGGGAGCGCAGCCACCGTTTCCTTACGGAGGGGCGAACCGTCAAGGGCCACCTCTCAATGTATCCCAGGGGGTGAACACCTCACCAGGGAGCTACCCTCCCCCGTCTGAGTTCCCCCCAGGCCAGCGGTCGTCTGTTAGCAAACTCGGTGCTCTGTCACTTGGGAATTTTAGCAAAACCAGTGCTAAAGACAGTGTTTTTGGCCAGAGCTGCCTGGCGGCCCTATCTACGGCCTGCCAGAACATGATCGCAAGCCTAGGGGCTCCCAACCTCAACGTAACATTCAACAAGAAAAACCAAAACGAGGGCAAGCGAAAACTGAGTCAGACAGAGCAGGACATTAATAGCAGCACATCTAACGGGACTGGCAGTGCTGGGCCTGAGTATTTTCAGAGCAGCACTTCTCAGAACAACCAGCTGCCTGGCACTGGGAATAGCAATTCTAAGCCTGCAAGTCAAAACCAGACGGTGCAGGGGGAAGCCAGTGCCCTCTCCCCAAATTACAACATGGACGCTACCCCGTGCAATGAGGGGAAGGCAACAACAGGGAGTGGGAGAGGGAGAGGGAGGAGAAAAAGAGACAGTGGACATGTGAGCCCTGGAATTTTTTTTTCCTCTGAAAACGGCAACCCTGTTGTGAGTCCAGGCCAGCAGACCCCTTCAGCTGGTGTTGGGGAGAGGGGTGGGGGCACACCCCATGAGAAACACCTGTCGCCCTCTTGGGGGAAAGGAGGTGACCTAATGTTGGGGGACCAGACTGACCTGATGTCTTCTCTGGACAGTGGCATTCAAAGTGTTGCCAAGTCTGACAGCAGCTCGCCACGAGTGGACTTTCCTGATGATGTCAATGCCCACTTTGGCAACGAGGACGAGGTGTCCTCCAGCTCGGATGCGGGAGGCTCCTCAGCCAACAAGCCCAACCGTAGCCCCATGATCAATGGCTCACCCAAAATGCAAATAAACGGACAGAAACCCTTAAGCATGGGCATTAACAATCATACTACCTCGACGCCGGACAGCTACGGACTAAGTGCCGGAGCGGGAGCCGGCAGCAGTGGGGTGAGCCACCCGGGTACACCCGGGGTGGAGCAGGTACGCACCCCATCCAGCACCTCCGGTCAGGATGAAATCCACCCGTTGGAGATTCTACAGGCCCAGATCCAGCTGCAGAGGCAGCAGTTCAGCATCTCCGAGGACCAGCCCCTGGCCATGAAAAACGGCAAAAAGAATGGCGACTGCGCCTCGCATAACGGAGACAACGAGCTGGCAAGCTGCAGCCCCGATGCTGGGAAGGGCTCAATGGGCACTATTGACCTTGACATTCTCATGGCAGAGCAGCACGCCACCTGGTTCGTGCCCGCCGACAAGGCCATGATGGACGGGTCGGAGGACGACAAGGCCATGGGACCTTGGGAGAAAAACAAGAGCCAAAACAACAATAAAGAAGGTAAGCGACATTTTGTTTCCTTCTACTTTTTTTTTTTGTGTCTTTACTTGTGTTCTTATGATATTCTGCAAGTATTTACATTCAAAAATGAGATAACATTTTTTTATTTATTTAAATCACCCTACATTTTAGTGAACCTTTCACACAATACATCCCTTTTTAAAAACTTTTTTTTTTTTTTTTTACCCAACATTGACTTGAAACTTTCCCTTCCTACGGTGTATTTTTTTTTTTTTTTTTTTTTTTAGAGATTTCCTCATTGTAGTGGCACTTGAAAAGAACACCTCGAGAAAAGTAAACATTTCCCGTGGTTCGTTATCTGGCTTTTCAGGGTGAACAACTGCACCGAGAAGATTAATAGCTTTTAGAGGATGTGCGTCCACACAGCAGGGTTTCCCTCGGCCTTGTTACGTGTTTGTTTATGTTCTTACCATGGGATGATGCAGAGCTGCTGCGATTGGAATTGGCTTTACATGACGTGGATTCGAAGAAATAATACATGTAAATATAATAACAAGTCTAATAAAGTGTTTGTTTTTTTTAGGGTGGGTGGAGGGCGGGTAAAAAATCTGATTAGAAGTAATATAATTTATTTAATAATATATGTTGTGTAAAATAGTATTAATGAATGTGTTGTAAAATTGTATTATCACAATACTTACTCTATTTGTTAATATACAACACTATAAACTACTGTAATTATTTAGCAATACTGCTAACATAATCTTTCAGGTGCTTTAAAAAAAAAAAAATGTCATCAATTATCAATTTAAGTTTGAAAACATTTATACTGCATATTTACTTAAATTGCTTAAAAGTTAACGTGCATGAAAATTAAACACATTTTTTTAATTAAAATTGTGCTTTTGTTTCCTTAACTGTCGCATAAAAATCTGCCAGCTTGTATGGAGCATAAATATGCAATAACCATATAGTAATAATGTGAATATATGTAATTGTACGAGCCACTGGCTGCCGTGTTTGCGAGCGCCTCTTTGTTCTGTTCACTGCAGGCATAAAGAGAGGCGGGTGAGGGTGGGGGTAAGGTGGGGGGGCTGTGTCTGGATTGGTGATGTATATTATAATATAGAGTGTTTATGAAGCACGGGTGTTGCTGTTAACAATAAGGCAATAACTTGCAACCAGAGGCCTGATATCGCTTTAAATCAATAGGGAACTCAAACAAACCAGGATTATCATAGACGCCATTTTTTGCTTTTTTTGTTTGGCTTGGAAGTCCACCACTCAATTTAATGAATCGCGACTGTAGCCTTTTAATTCCTCTGATTTATTGATGCGCTCTTAAGAGGTGAGCAATCCCTGCTAATTTATGCCGACATTAGTGAAAACAACATAGCTGCAGGAGTGTGTATGCTGGAGATACGATGCAAGGTATTTGTTGTTATTAGATGGAGATTTGATTAGATCTGACCCAGGAAGGCTTGTCAGTCATGCATCCTGTTGCATGCACACTTCCAGAATAGTCTTCTTTTTTTTTCCTCCTCCCGCCGCCGACTTCCCTGCACGGACGCGAGGCCCGCAAAGCTCTGGAGCGATCGATAGCTAGTTAGCACAAATCACGGCTCCTGACAGTTTTTCATTTGAGTGCTTCAGACAGCAAAGATGAAAAAAAAAAAAATGGTGACGGTGTATTTGGGGAGGGGGGCGGAGGGGTTGGAGATTGAATCTGATGCCCGGGTTGCACAGGAGGGAGCAAAATAACATCATAATTTCAGATAAGTCATTGCCCTCAGCGCGAGTGCCATGAAAGCCAACATCCCACAGGCTTTTTTTTTTCTCGCTACGAAAACTATCCACCTCAACCAGTCGGTCCAGTTTGAAGTCACACTTCTGCTCCGCAAAAACAGTCAGAGAATTGATTTTGGAAAAAAAAATAAAAAAATAAATAAATGGAGACGGTCAGAAGCTGTCTGAGAAACTAATTATTTTCAGTAGGTTTTAAGCAAGTAGTTATTATACAGGATTAATTTGTTTTGATTTTAGTGAAATGAGGTCTTATTTTATGCATTTTTAACAGTCATTAATTATGTATTTTTCCAAGATGTGCATTTTAGGGGCCGGTGTCCTCACATTATAATTGTTAATTGTTTATATATTGAATTGTGTGTATAATTTAATTATTATACAGCATTATTGACATGTTTATAATATAAATACAGTCTATCATACAGCATTATTCACATGTGAATACTATAAATACAGTCTATTATACAGCATTATTCACATGTTTATAATATAAATACAGTCTATTTTACAGCATTATTCACATGTGAATAATATAAATACAGTCTATTATACAGCATTATTCACATGTTTATAATATAAATACAGTCTATTATACAGCATTATTCACATGTTTATAATATAAATACAGTCTATTATACAGCATTATTCACATGTGAATAATATAAATACAGTCTATTATACAGCATTATTCACATGTTTATAATATAAATAGTCTATTATACAGCATTATTCACATGTGAATAATATAAATACAGTCTATTATACAGCATTATTCACATGTGAATAGTCCAGGGTCCAGATTATGTTTGCACAATGCTCATATATTTGGGTCTCCTTTTATAAAATTGTCAGTCATGGGATTAAGATTTTTAATTGCTTATTTAACCATCTGAGGACATTTTTTTTAATTATCCTTAAAGCCACAAATGTCCATACTTTTTTTTTTTTTTATATATAACTTTTTATAACTTTTTTGTCCTGCTGAACAAAAATATCAAACATTTATTTTCACCCTTTTGAAGGCATTTCATTACAGGTTAAATTAGTAAAATAACTCAATGTTATGAAGTGTTAAAATGAAAAATAATAAATGACATGTTTGGTATTTTTATTTAGGGCCGAAGCTGATTAAAAAAGATTCGAGCAAAGAAAATAAAAATAAAAAAAAAGGAGGAATTTTATGTCCTGTTTGGCTTTGGGGTTTTGTTAAAATTGGAAATTAAAGTAATTTTTTTCTTTAGGAAAAATCACGTGCACAAAAAATGTATGGTGCGAATACTGAAAGGACAAAACAAGTAAACCGCTTATTCCAAAGTTGTTTTTCAGGCTATTAAGGGAAGAGCAACACGTTTGATTCACCATCAAATGTTGCACAAGCTTAAACGCTAACGTGCATATTTTTTTACATGTGCCCTGCAAACATGTTCATTTTACATTCAAAGGAAATGACTGGCTAATAACCGCATTATTTTCACAGTAAATTGTTGTAACGATAGTTCACATTAAATTACTGTAATTGTAAATTGTTGAAAATATAGTTCACAGTAAGTGGCTATAATTGTTACTGTGAACTATCTTTACAGCAACTGTTCATTACAATAAAGTTACGACTGTATGCTGTAACTTCACAATTGTAACTATTTTAATTTACATTCACTTGTGATATTACAGAGGACTATTTTTTTTTACAAGGTTTTACTGTGAAATTACTGTGAAACATAAGGATATCGTCATTTTTAAAGTGAATTGTTGTAACGTTACAGTACTTGTTGATGACAGTATTTTATTCTGAAAATACTTTGAAATCCTGGTCCATGTTTCACTTTTTTCCCTTGGTTTTTGATTGATTGATTGAAACTTTTATTAGTAGATTGCACAGCACAGTACATATTCCATACAATTGACCACTAAATGGTAACACCCCAATAACGTTTTTCAACTTGTCAATCAATTCATGGTAAAATGGTGTATACTAATTCACAGCTGTTATTTTATTATACAAAAAGGTCAGTAAATGATTCTATATATTTGTAAACGCTCTGAAGTGGGAAAGGTGTAGGATTAAATAAGCTTTGCTTCTTCCTACTCCTTTTCGGATATAATGTAAAGTGAAATGATATGAAGTTGCGTGATGTATTATACTGTAAGTGTGTTCATGTTCGAAATAAACTAAAAAAAGAAAGAAAATGGTCCTTACATTCAGAGGTTAGTGCGCCTTCTACCTTCTTCGTCCGCTTTTTGGAGCTCATTTCATTTTTGCCTCCACTCTTTTTGGTGACAGCTTGTATATTTAAGTTTGAAATTGCCTGTTGAAACTTCCCGCCGTACGCTTAAGTTCATCCTGTGATGTCGGTTAATATTCTCCTCCTTTTTTGGTAACTTCTGCGCGGGCCTTGATAACGAGGCACCAGAAGTAGGGGATGTAGGAAGTGGACGAGTTATTTTTGTTTTCCCTTATCGCTCGTTTCATGCACTTTTAAAAAAAAAGAAGAAAAAAAAACCAAAACTTCACAGTTGACCTTATAGAACACTTTCTCTCTTCCCGCCGAGTCTTTAAAGAGCCGTGATTATGATCAAATCTGTCGCTCTGACTTTGACAGGTTTGAAAAGAGAGAACTAGCGCGTTACAATACCTACTAGAAAGCGCTTTAATCCGCACACACACGCGCGCACACACACACGCACACACATATTGATATTTCAGCATCGAGGACAATCCACTGAGACTACCTGTTTTTTTGACATTTCAGCACGACAACAACCCCGCAAACTGGGCCAGTCATTTCTATTTCCTGTTTCAAAACATTAAGAAAATAAAAGTGATTGGCACTCGCTTGCATGTGGAAAAAAAAAACAAACAAACAAAAAAACCCAAACAGCTCGGGGCAGTGCGATATGCTTTACCTGTCATTACGCAGTCCTTCACTTTTTCAACAACACACTTTCCCAAAGTCTCACACACACACTTCTCTCACCTGCAGTAGTGACAATCATCATGATAATCGGGGCAATTAGCTTTGCTGGTATTGTTTCCAAAAGACATAATTCATCTGCAGGCAGCTCCTGCTCTTTAACCTGGTTATTGACAGGTTCATTAGGCCTACAAAAGAAGTGCTGGTGCGTCTCTGCAGGGAATTTCTGCATTAGGTTTGCGTGCGAGCTACTGTGGGGACTCTTGGCAACCAAACGGCAAACAATTGTTGTTTGCAAAGAACTTTAAATTGTGACATTCATTGTATTTACGTGCTTTTGGCTTATATGCTTGTGTGTGTGTGTGTGTGTGTGTGTGTGTGTGGTGTGCATGCACGTGAGTATGGCTTTGTCGACGCCGCAACTTGATAGCGTAGATGTGTCAGCTGCAGACATAAAGTTTGATTTATTTAGTCTTGGTGTCACACTCACAACCCCCCCGTCTCCTTCCTTAGGTGACTGGCTGAGTGGAACTCATCTTTTGAAAGTGTTTGGAAAAAAAAAAATGTTTTGGTTTGAGGAGGCGGCGGCACACATGCTATATGGTCGTCCCTTGCTATATTACATTTTTTTTAAAGAATATTCTTGGCCTAAATTCAGCATAGCAATGGATAAATGAGCTAAATATATCAATACTACGGTAGTATTGGCCACTAGTTGAGACCAAACCTGTCACTGTTCAGTATCGTGGCTTCTGGTTGGCTCAGCCTCAGGCAGAATTATTATAGTGTAAAGGTGACGATTATTTTATGTCTAGATGCCTGTCAAAATGTAAAAAAAACATTTTTAGAAGGTCGTAATATATATATATATATATATATATATATATATATATATATATATATATATATATATATATATATATATATATATATATATATATACATTAAGTCAGGAAAAAACACAGAGGCTATATCATGATGATGTTAAATGTTCATTTATACATTTAATTTGTCATCAAATGTATTTTGCATCATTTCCTGCGTGGAAAAACTACAATTATTCTCGATTAAATGTGTGTTTAAAAAAAAAAAAAAAAAAAAGTTAATGTCTGATTCCAATTAATAAGATTGACCTTAATTAAACAATAAACAAAACAATTCATTAAACAATTAATCGAAGCAAAATAAATAAATAGAAGCTTTTTTTCCTAATCAAATTTATCGATTAATCGTTATAGTCCTAATGTTGGTGACTCCGTCTCTGTGCTTTTTTGACATTTTATTGACTACGACAGCAAAATAATCAAGAAAGTTTTGAATGACAACACTTTGATAAAGAAGGTGAGAAACACTTGAATTTTGAATCTCTCTTCCTCCCATCTTTGCAACAAGAGTGTTTCATAAAGTAAGAGTGATGTTAAATGTTCATTTATACATTTAATTTGTCATCAAATGTATTTTGCATCATTTTCTGCGTGGAAAAACTACAATTATTCTCGATTAAATGTGTGTTTTAAAAAAAAATTAAAAAATGTAATGTCTGATTTCAATTAATAAGATTGATTTATTAAACAATAAACAAAACAATTCATTAAACAATTAATCGAAGCAAAATAAATAAATAGAAGCTTTTTTTCCAATCAAAATTATCGATTAATCGTTATAGCCCTAATGTTGGTGACTCCGTTTCTGTGCTTTTTTGACATTTTATTGACTACGACAGCAAAATAATCCATCGTGGGGCCAAAGAAAGTTTTGAATGACAATACTTTGATAAAGAAGGTGAGAAACACTATTGAATTTTGTATCTCCCTTCCTCCTTTGCAACAAAAGTGTTTCATAAAGTAAGAGTGATGTTAAATGTTCATTTGTACATTTAATTTGTCATCAAATTTATTTTGCATCATTTTCTGCGTGGAAAACTACAATTATTCTCAAAAAAAAAAAAAAAAAAAATTTTGAATGTCTGATTCCAATTAATAAGATTTACCTTATTTCTCACGGCACAAAATAATCTGTTTTTTTGTACGATATAAAGGAAAACTGAGGTAACACTGTATAGTGACAGTGGAAAAGAGCGTGTTTAAAGTTAAGAAATGTGTTATATCTGTTGCTAGTTGGATAAAAAAAAAAAGAAGTAAATCATCCAGCGTGTTGTTTTCCCCCAGGTAAGGTGTTAGGATGAATAACCTGTTTCAGCTTGTGGTAAATGTTCTCCTTGTACGGATCAGCGGGCGGAAAGATGCATTTATCAGGGAGATGCACAAATTGAAAAGTAAAAAAAAAAAAAAAGAGTTATTGTGGATGGTTGTGACACTCCTGCAAATGTCTTTTGCCCTGTTGACTGTTTACAAAAAAAAAAACCGAGAAAGAAAAGTTGAGTACAAAGCCACTGAAAGGCGTTGTGTGTCTCCGCCGGTTTAGAAAAGGTGTGTTTGTGTGTTCAGCTCTCCTGAGGTGTCAGCGTTGTCACGTCGCCAGCAGTGGTTATGTCGTTTGCCGTGCAGCTCCGTGTCAGCCCTCTTTAATTCGTATTTGGCAATTGACGAGTGACTTATGACACCTGAGCGTTTTCTCCTTGCAGACCAAAGTAGCGGCTGATTGGAGGAGCGATAGAGGCACATGCACTTTCCAGGAAATGAAAAGTGATAGTTTTGCATTTTTAACGATAACAAGAAAACATAGCAGTGGATGTTATATGTTTGCATTACATTTCAATATTTTAAGGACTCTTTTAAGCACAAACAGACAGAACATTTTAATTCAATGATAACTAATACATCGTCATAATTAGGGATGTCCGATAATTGCTTTTTGCCGATATCTGATATTCCGATATTGTCAAACTCTTTAATTACCGATGCCGATATCAACCGATACCGATATCAACCGATATATGCAGTCGTGGAATTAACACATTATTATGCCTAATTTGGACAACCAGGCATGGTGAAGATAAAGTACTTTTTAAAAAAATTAATAAAATAAGATAAATAAATTAAAAACATTTTCTTGAATAAAAAAACAATATAAAAACAGTTACATAGAAACTAGTAATTAATGAAAATGAGTAAAATTAACTGTTAAAGGTTAGTACTATTAGTGGACCAGCAGCACGCACAATCATGTGTGCTTACGGACTGTATCCCTTGCAGACTGTATTGATATATATTGATATATAATGTAGGAACCAGAATATTAATAACAGAAAGAAACAACCCTTTTGTGTGAATGAGTGTGAATGGGGGAGGGAGGTTTTTTGGGTTGGTGCACTAATTGTAAGTGTATCTTGTGTTTTTTATGTTGATTTAATAAACATTTTTTTAAAAATTAAAAAATTATTTATAATTTTTTATTTTTGAATTTCTTGTGCGGCCCGGTGGTTGGGGACCACTAATCTAAAAAATAGCGTTCCACTTTTTTTTTTCCAAATATTTTTATTGAATTTTGCAAACAGTACAGTATGATGGATCATGGCAACAGCAAGTTGAGGTATCTGCACATTTTACAATATGTAACATAGTAAACCCCACCCCTTACAATACCCACCCACTTTAATTCCCAAGGTAATTGTCAGCGTTCCACTTTTTAAGAGTGGATGTTGTTCTGTGTTTAATTCATAATTTAAGTGCCCGGAAAAATTATTTTACCAGCAACATTAAAATATATGTATTGTAACAAAAATGTATGTATTTATTTCGACACATGCGTCAGACTAAACCCACAGTCAAACTCAACATTAGTAAAAATATAATATTACCGGACAAAAGTCAAATGTGATTTGTGTTTTTTATGTTGATTTAATAAAAAAAAACAAAAAAAAAACAAAACAAAAAACGATACCGATAATAAAAAACCGATACCGATAATTTCCGATATGACATTTTAACGCATTTATCGACATCTCTAGTCATAATTAATCTTACGGCTGCAGCTATCGATTAATTTCGTAGTCGAGTAATGTATCGATTATTTTTGTACGATGAATCGATTAATCGATGAAAGCACACTTTATAGCCTTGCTGCATATTTTAGGGAACATTTTTGAGATTTGTCTGCTTGTCACAACCTTCATTCTTTATTTTCAATTAAATGCACATCATAAACATTGGAATTGGTACATTGATAGAAATGAGAAGGATACAAACTATGTTCCCCGTCCCACAGACCACGGCACTCGGACTGTGACGATTAATCGATTAATTCGATAAGAAAAAAGCATGTGGCAACACTTTAGTCTGGGTAACATATTCACCATTAATTAGTTGCTTATTAACATGCAAATTAGTAACAGATTGGCTCTTAATTAGTCATTATTAAGTACTTATTAATGCTTTATTCTGCATGGCCCTTATATACAACCAGTAAGCCATTAACTTAGAGTCTTCCCCCAATAACCTCAGAATTATTGCTTATTAGTAACCCTAACCCTAACCCTTAAATGTTCCCCTAGTGTCCTAATAACTCTTTTTTTTACTTAGAATATGTTTCCCATACTAAAGTGTTACCAAGCTTGTTTATCTGTTGCTTCGATGAATCATTTAATGCGCCCAACCAATGAAAATTTATCAAATCCGTAGGACATGAAGTCAACTTTAAAAAACGCAGACATAGTTTCTGCACGGCCGCTGATCTATGTGGCGACGAGCAGAGGGTCATTTTCTTTGTATTTTAATTTTTTTTTTTTTATCAATGCACACATGTTTAAAGTGCAATCCCAATGTTGATGATGCACATTTACAGTATTTTTCGGACTACAAGTCGCAGTTTTTTTCATAGTTTGGCCGGGCTGCAGTGCGACTTATATATGTTTTTTTCCTTCTTTATTATGCATTTTCGACAGGTGCGACTTATACTCCGGTGCGACTTATACTCCGAAAAATACGGTACTAGAAACAAAGAATGAAAGTCATGGCAAGCCTAACAATTGTTGTTTATTTCAATGAATTTCCCTAAAATATGCATTGAGGCTCTAAAGTGTGTCTTATACGATTACTCGATTAATCAAACAAACTAATCGACAGATTACTTTATTACAAAAATAATGAATAGCTGCAGCCCTACTTGGAAGCAACACACCGCCGCTCTCGTGTGCGCTCTATTGCAGCGGCAGTGCGGAAACTAATGTCCGCGTATTTACATCTCCAGGTACTCTATTTAGTTACACTCATTAAACGATTAATTGAAGCAACCGAATATAAACAAAAGCTTTTTTTCCCAAAATGTATTAATGGTTGCAGCGCGAATATTTAGATTAAAATATCTAATGCAACTAACCTATTTGCAGAAACATCTCATACAACGTATATGAGTCAAAAAGAGTCAATATGCAAGACACTAATACTCTTCCCTGTTAAAAATTTTAACGCAAAAAAAACATGACGGAATAAATAAATTATTATACACGCTGCAGGAAGGAGTTTCTTTCATCATCTTCAAATAGCACAATAATAACACCAAATAATTAACATATTGTGATCCATGTTTGTTAAAGGTATTAAATAAACACATTAAGTGCATATATATATATATATTCCTGATGCATCAATTAATTGATTTAATCACACGCATTCATAAATACCACAAATGTGCCGTTTGCGGATCTCACTTCAAACTTACACATTTCCTCCAATACCGAATAGGAATCCATTCAAGAAACATGTCGAAGTATATGGTTCATACATTTTAAAAGTCATCTTTTATTTGCATGGGATTTGTTACTAGTGACTTCTTGGATAAAATTTAATTTTTTCATTTTTTTCATTTATTTATTTATTTCAGGCAATGACATAAAAAAGTACAAAGTTGACAACACATAATAATATAAATTAATATAGTGCAAAAGGTAATGTATAGTAAGTATGTAATGCATGATGGTCCAGTTTTGCCTGAAAGGGAGTGGGAAGAAGATAATTTATTTAATCCCACCTCCAGTTCTCCATTCAGTGATTGTTCACATGAGTTTCACCCTTACTTTGTTCAAGGATTATAATACATATAATCATTATTTTAATATTGAAAATTGGCATCCGGACTGCTTTTCATCAGTAACGATGGTAACATTAGGTCCTCTAGAACAGTGGTTCTCAACCTTTTTTCAGTGATGTGCCCCCTGTGAATTTTTTTTTTTTAATTCAAGTACCAGTACCCCCTAGTCAGAGCAAAGCATTTCTGGTTGAAAAAAAGAGATACAGAAGTAAAATACAGCACTATGTCATCAGTTTCTGATTTGTTAAATTGTATAACAGTGCAAAATATTGCTCATTTGTAGTGGTCTTTCTTGAACTATTTGGGAAAAAAAGATAGGTTTTTATTTATATTTATAAAGGATTTTTGAATTGTTGCTATTTTTAGAATATTTAAAAAAAAATCTCACGTACCCCTTGGCATACCTTCAAGTACCCCCAGGGGTACGCGTACCCCCATTTGAGAACCACTGCTCTAGAACAGGGACTCTCAAACTGTACTTAGTACACGGCGGGCTCCATCTAGTGGTACGCCAAAGAATCAATTGATAAAAGTACAGTGTTTTATTTTCTTATATACAAACAGAGTGTTACTGTTCAAACTGCGTGTAATGTTACAGTGGTCATACATATGAAATATACTTGTTAAATACGATTTTTGATGAATATTTAGGCCTACTACGCCACTGTATGTTATTGTTGGTCATTATGGTGGTACTTGAAGAGCCTTATTTCTGAGGTGGTACTGGGTGAAAAAGGTGTGAGAATCACTGATCTGAAAAGAAAGAGAAACAAATTGGATAACTTGAATAGAAAAACCTTCGATTATTGGTTCATGTGTGTAACTTTTAAAAATGGATCAAATCCACGCCAACATAGTTTCTGCGCGGCCGTTGCAATAGATCGTACATGAGAGCGGTGGTGTGTGGGTGCTGTGATCTGTGTGGTGAGGAACATTGCAACATTTTTTAAAAATTTTGTTTTCCTAATTTTTATTGATGCACACATATTAAAAGTGCAATTTCAATGTTAATGATGTGCATTTATTATAAATAAAAAAATGAAGGTTATGGCAAGCAGGAAAAATTGTTTACATTATTTCCCTTATATTCTGTAAATGTGTCAATTAATGAATCCGTGGATATAAAATTGTTTGTTTATTTTGTTGACCATAGACCGGAGAAGTAATAAACTAAACTAAACTATATTACATAATGAGGCTATAAAATGTGTTTTATCCGATTACTCAGATTAATCCAACAAACCAATCGCTCCATTGCTCTATTTCTAAAATAATTGACAGCTGCAGCTGAGTCTATCATATTCAATGCAAATGAAGTCATTAATCTGATTACACATGTTTGAAAGCACTAAAAAAAACAAAAACAAAGAACTATTTTTTTTTCTTCTGTAATGTGCTAAAAGAGAATAGAGACGGAGAAGTAGATCAATATGTCACGGACTGGGACGACACGCCGGACAGGTCATAGACGTGCGTATGAGTTATGAAGGGCTCACTAAATCACTTCCCATGTTCTGCTTTGTGTCTGCTTTCCTACGCAGGGATCCTTGTGGCCGGAGAGGTGTGTGTGTGTGTGTGTGTATGTGTGTGTATGCATGAGAAAAGGTAACAAATGCTGAAGGCAGTGCCTGCCTGGGCAAGCTCCTTTTTTTTCTTCTTCCTTTAAGTTGTAGGCCAGAGAACAGAAAGGAAATTCAAACCAAAATAACCCCTGTGCACCCCCCCTTATCCACCCACCCACCCACCCACCCACACACACACACACACACACACACACACACACACACACACACACACACATACTGGTTATCATTTGGAATGGGGACCAAGTTTTTGATCATCACTTGTGGGGACCACCCTTTCTACAGGTTGTGGAGGGATAAAAAAAAAAAAGAGGTAAAATAGCCACTGCCCAGTTAGCTCATACATGTCTTTAAATCTCTGGATTGATGAAGTAATGTGCTGATCATTCTTACTGGGAAACCCTGGGGAAAAGAGAGTTAATATGGTTCATGGGGACCAAATTTGTATGAAAACTAAACCAGATTTTGTTTTTGGAAAAATATATTAGTTTTAACAATATCAATATCAATATGGAATGCACTCCCAACAAGTGTAAAAGAAAGGGCATCTCTATCCTCCTTCAAAACCGCACTAAAAGAACACCTTCAGGCAACTTCAACCCTAAACTAACATCCTCCCTTCCACATCCCACCTCCCCGGATTGTAAATAATCAAATGTAAATAATCAAATGTAGATACTTGTTCTTATGCTTTCTGATCTCTCTCTCTATGTCCACTACCTGCTGTGCATATCCTACCAAGTCAGTCCTACACTGTTCCAATGTCCATTTCTCTGATGATGCAATTATTGATGACTGAAGTGTTGATATCACATACTTGCCAACCCTCCCGGATTTTCCGGGAGACTCCCGAAATTCAGCGCCTCTCCCGAAAACCTCCCGGGACAAATTTTCTCCGGAAAATCTCCCGAAATTCAGGCGGACCTGAGTGACGTGTCGACAGCCTGTTTTCACGTCCGCTTTCCCACAATAAAACAGCGTGCCTGCCCAATGACGTTATAACTGTAGAATGATCGAGAGCGAGTTCTTGGTTTCTTATGTGGGTTTATTGTTAGGCAGTTTCATTAACGTCCTCCCAGCGCGGCAACAACACACAACAACAGCAGTCACGTTTTCGTCTACCGTAAAGCAGTTCGTCTGCCGTAAACAGCAATGTTGTGACACTCTTAAACAGGGCAATACTGCCATCTACTGTACATGCATATGTGACAATAACATCTATGGCTTTTAAAGAGTGCACAACTGCGCACACAACAAGGAGATGAATCAGAATGCATCATCAGAGAGGGTGTTCAGCATGGTTAGAAAAATAGTGACAGAGAATAGAACAAGGATGGACAATTCAACCCTTAACTCAACAATGAGTAGATGAGTGTTATGTGTGTGTATATGTGTAAATAAATTAAAACTGAAATTCAAGTATTTCTCTTATTTATTTATATATATATATATATTTATTTATATATATATATATATATATATATATATATATATATATATATATATATATATATATATATATATATATATATATATATATATATATATATAAGTCAAGTATTTCTTATATATATATGAAATACTTGACTTGGTGAATTCTAGCTGTAAATATACTCCTCCCCTCTTAACCACGCCCCCCAACCATGCCCCCCGACCACAGAACCCCCCCCCCCCCCCCACCTCCCGAAATCGGAGGTCTCAAGGTTGGCAAGTATGTGATATCAACCAAACCTAACCCCCCCCCCCCTCCACATCCCACACCCCGGATTGTAAATAATGTAAATAATTCAATGTATTCAATGTATATACTCTGATGATTAACTTGTGTGATGACTGTATTATGATGATAGTATATATGACAGTATATATCTGTATCATGAATCAATTTAAGTGGATCCCGACTTAAACAAGTTGAAAAACTTATTCGGGTGTTACCATTGAGTGGTCAATTGTACGGAATATGTACTTCACTGTGCAATCTACTAATCAAAGTTTCAATCAATCAATCAATTAATCAATCAATCACAGTACTATTAATGCCAGGATAACAAATGTTTCACTTTTCTATCATTTAAAAAGGTTTCCCTTTTAGGGGACCTGTTTTTTTTGTCCCCATACCGTCAGAGGTCCCCTAAAGGTGACTGTGTAAACAGAGCCATGTCCTCATTAAGTAAGCCTTGCCAGAACACACACACACACACACACACACACACACACACACACACACACACACACACACACACACACACACTCTCTCCTCCTTTCCTCTTCTGAGGCAAAGGTCATAGTTTGGGAGTCGGGGAAAGTTTTTGGGGGTTGCAAAAGGGCCTCACATGCCCTCCTTCGCTAACCTTCAAGACCTGGGGCGCACCTTGAGCGGCCCCCGTCCCATTTGGTGTATGGAGAGCACATTTTGACAAGGAAGAGTTCTGCTGTGCACAAACCTCCTGGTTGGAATCGGACGTTTTCCCCCGTGGATGCTGACGGGTTCTTTGTGCTGACAAAGGCAGAATTCTCTCACCACGCCATCTATGGCGCTAGTTGTTATGCTAAAGGAATCTGACCTGATGTCACACGGTGTCATTGGAGCCGAGGCCTTTGGGTGTTTTTGTCAGCGGAGCGCGGCGGCCTGATTGGACGGCGTGGCGTTCCGAGAGGATAGGGTCGCGCCCTCGGGATCAAAGGTGAAGTGTCGTCATGGAAGTAGAGCTTGGGATAGAAAAGGGCAGAGCCGCGGCGCTTTGAGATTCTGGAAGCATGGGAAATCAACGTGACGGCCGTGAGGAACGGGGCGCCCGAAATAAGAAGCCATGTAAAATTTCAACTCTCTAGCGCACACTTTGTCTTCTTTTCCTGCCATCCTTCTGTCCTTTTTGAAGCCGCAATTCACTGTTTTGTTGGACTTAGAGTCATCAATGAGATGAACTTCAAAGCTCGGGGTCATTTAAAAATGTAAGCGTGGGCTGCAAAAAGTAATGGTAGTGAGCAGGGGCGTACATTTAATTTGTGGGCCCCCCATACACAAGGCTCCTAAAGGGCCCCCCCATACACACACACTTGGTACGTTGACATGCACTAAAAACATAATTGCATGGATTTGGTTGAAATCAGCTTTTTAAAACACATGTAAAAATTTATTTTTTTGACTTTTTAAAGATGGGATTAACATATCTACACTGCAAAAAGTCAGTGTTCAAAAACAAGAAAAAAAATTACAAAATAAGGGGTATTTTATTTGAACTAAGCAAAATTAACTGCCAATAGAACAAGAAAATTTGGCTTTAAAAAAGTAGTTTTATCCTCTAAAGGCCTTAGTGGCCACATGCGTGGACAGCACCTTTTAGCTCTTATTTCCAAAATTGTGTACAGTATTGAATTGGGGTCTTATGCCGACATATGGACACTTATACTGCTATCTGGTGGTGTCAGAAGAATATAACATACAATGGAATTTGGAGGAAAAAAAGTGTAAAAATAAAAATGTTACATGTTTGTGTACATATGGACTAAGTACATCATATTAAAAGATGATTTTTTGTTTTTATTCTAATTAGGGTCCAATAAGCCCAAATAGCAAAGAGAAATAAAAAAAAGCATGTAAACGAACAGCTTGGCCCTTAAGATCAAATCAAATCAAATCAACTTTATTTATAAAGCACATTTAAAATTTACCACAGGGGTAGCCAAAGTGCTGTACAATGAGCAGGTTAAAAGATACAACGAGTACCGAGCAAACACAACACAACACAAACAGAACATGATAAAAAATAAATAATTAAAATAGAATTAATAAAAACATAAAAACAGGATCACAGCAGGTGTATTATGGGGCGCCATTGCAGGATGGATATCACTCAGTGTTAAAAGCCATGGAATAAAAGTATGTTTTTAAGAGAGATTTAAAAACAGGAAGAGAGGAGGCTTGTCTAACACTCAGGGGTAGGTCGTTCCAGAGCTTGGGAGCAGCAACGGCGAAAGCTCTGTCACCTCTAAGCTTCAGCCTTGTGTCAGGGACCGTCAACAGCAGCTGATCGGCTGATCTTAAGGATCGGGTGGGGCAGTAAGGCTGAAGGAGGTCGGAGAGATAGGTTGGCGCGAGGTTGTTTAGACATTTAAAAACAAATAAAAGGAGTTTAAAATGTATTCGGTAACGCACAGGGAGCCAGTGAAGGGACGCTAAAATAGGGGTGATGTGCTCACGTCTGCGAGTCTGTGTTAGCAGACGAGCAGCAGAGTTCTGCACGAGCTGCAGGCGGGCGAGGGAGGCCTGGCTAAAGCCAACATACAGGGCATTACAGTAATCAAGACGAGTCGAGATAAAAGCGTGGATTAATTTCTCAAGATCATGTCTTGATAGAAGCGGTTTCACTTTCGCTATTTGGCGTAATTGATAAAAGCTTTTTTGAACGACGCTGCTGATTTGTTTTTCGAATTTAAAATCTGAGTCAAACTTTACCCCCAGGTTTGTGACAGAGTCGCTGAGATACGGGTTAAAGGTATCAAATAACTAGGGATGTGGCGATCGGTCGCCCGTCCGTTTGGTATCGGCCGATTTGCATGAAAAAATACATGGTTGCCATTGCTGATCGATGCCTTTATTTTTTTTAATAGTATTTATTTATTCATTTGGTAGGTAAATCATAATGCAGGTAATGCAGTGCAAAAAGTCAGTGTTCAAAAACAAGAAAGAAAAAAAATACAAAAATGAGGGGTATTTTATTTGAACTAAGCAAAATTATCTGCCAATAGAACAAGAAAATTTGACTTGTCAAGACTTTCCAAAACAAGTAAAATTAGCTAACCTCAATGAACCCAAAAATACCTTAAAATAAGTATCTTCTCACTAATAAGTGCACTTTTCTTGGTAGGAAAAAAAGGGACCTTTTTGCTCAATATGTTGAAAAATATTCTTAAATGAAGTAAATGCTAGTGCCATTATCTTGGCATAATGATATGCGCTCGGCATCATGATTTTTTTTTTCATGCTTGAAGTAAGAAATTATTACTTTAAAAAAGTAGTTTTATACTTGTGAGTGTTGATGACACAGCTTTGCAACAGTTGATATTCTAGTTCCAAGCATGTTTTACTCAATATAGGTCATCAAATCTCAGTAATAAGCTGGAATATCTTACTGAGATCATTTAGGACCAAAACCCTTAAAACAAGTAAAACACTCTAACATAAAATCTGCTTAGTGAGAAGAAGCATCTTATCAGACAGAAAATAAGCAAATATCACCCTTATTTGAGATATTTAATCTTACTTACATTTCAGTTTTTGCAGTGTAGAACATATCTAGATAAACCCCCCTAAATACAAAATTTGGTAACACTTTAGTATGGGGAACATTTTCACCATTTATTAGTTGCTTATTAACATGCAAATTAGCAACATGTTGGCTCTTAATTACTCATTATTAAGAACTTGTTAATGCCTTATCCTGCATGGACTTATTATACAACCAGTAAGCCATTAACTAAGAGTCTTCCCTCAATAACATCAGAATTATTTCTTATTAGTAACTAGGGATGTCCGATGATATCGGACTGCCGATATTATCGGCCGATAAATGCTTTAAAATGTAATATCGGAAATTATCAGTATCTGCTTCAAAAAGTAAAATGTATGACTTTTTAAAACGCCGCTGTGTACACGGACGTAGGGAGAAGTACAGAGCGCCAATAAATCTTGAAGGCACTGCCTTTGCGTGCCGGCCCAGTCACATAATATCTACGGCTTTTGACACACTCACAAGTGAATGCCATTCCTACTTGGTCAACAGCCATACAGGTCACACTGAGGGTGGCCGTATAAACAACTTTAACACTGTTACAAATATGCGCCACACTGTGAACCCACACCAAACAAGAATGACAAACACATTTCGGGAGAACATCTGCACCGTAACACAACATAAACACAACAGAACAAATACCCAGAACCCCTTGCAGCACTAACTCTTCCAGGACACTATAATATACACCCCCCGCTACCCCCTAGCCCCCAACCCCGCCCACCTCAACCTCCTCATGCTCTCTCAGGGAGAGCATGTCCCAAATCCCAAGCTGCTGTTTTGAGGCATGTTAAAAAAAATAATGCACTTTGTGACTTCAATAATAAATATGGCAGTGCCATGTTGGCATTTTTTTTCCATAACTTGAGTTGATTTATTTTGGAAAACCTTGTTACATTGTTTAATGCATCCAGCGGGGGATCACAACAAAATTAGGCATAATAATGTGTTAATTCCACGACTGTATACATCTGTATCGGTAATTAAGAGTTGGATAATATCGTAATATCGGATATCGGCAAAAAAGCCATTATCGGACATCTCTATTAGTAACCGTAACCCTGAACCCTAACCCTTATATGTTCCCCTAGTGTCCAAATAACTTTAAATTAAGTATTTGTTACTTTAATAAGCAACTAATTAATGGTGAATATGTTCCCCATACTAAAGTGTTACCCAAAATGTTTTGATAACAAAAAATTCCGTATGACTATATATAAATGTACATAATCTGTCATTTTTCACTTGCAAATGTGTCAAGTTCTTCTTTACGTCAGAGTGCAAAGTAGAGAATAGCTGATACACATAGGATTGGTACAAATCTTAACAATACATCAATATTAGTATTAGTGCATCTCCTGGAGGTTAAGTCTCCCCCTGTCTTTAAACAGTACTTGGGCCTCTGTTTGTAACTTTAATCGAGGGTCCTTGAACGCACCACAGTCATGGGCAACGTGATGCAAAAGTGAAATTTGTATTTAACTTTCCCCTATGCTGCTACATATACATTATTGTATTTTTACCTGTCCTCTACACTGCAAAAAGACAGTGTTCAAAAACAAGAAAAAAAAATACAGAAATTAGGGGTATTTTATTTGAACTAAGCAAAATTATCTGCCAATAGAACAAGAACATTTGGCTTGTCAAGACTTTCCAAAACAAGTAAAATTAACTAACCTCAATAGACCCCAAAATACCTTAAAATAAGTATTTTCTCACTAATAACAACTGTACTACTATCTGAGTACGTATTTTTTATTGTTTCATTGAAAATAAAACCGCAAAGTCCATTTGGCTGTCATCTGTTTTAAATTATGAGACACAATTGTGTCAAAGTCATGATTTTTTTTTTACATGCTTGAAATAAGAAATTATTACTTTAAAAAAGTAGTTTTATACTTGTGAGTGTTGATGATACAGCTTTGCAACAGTTGATATTCTAGTTTCAAGCATGTTTTACTCAATTTAGGTCATCAAATCTCAGCAACAAGCTGTAATATCTTACTGAGATCATTTAGGACCAAAACACTTAAAACAAGTAAAACACTCTTAACATAAAATCTGCTTAGTGAGAAGAATTATCTTATCAGACAGAAAATAAGCAAATATCACCCTTATTTGACATATTTAATGTTACTTAGATTTCAGTTTTTGCAGTGTATCACCTCATACTTGTCCCAAAAATGCCTAAAAGGTGAACTTTGTCTTCTTAGACGTTCGTAGTTTGACGACCTTATTATTGAACTTTTCCTGGCTATATTAATATCATGTTAACATTTATGATGTTGTTGTTTTTTTTTTAATGAATTACATATATAACGGAGGCCATTTTTCATTTAAACTTTACAAAAGCCATGCACCCCCTGTGCTTGGAGCTCTGTACAACATCTCCCACTTAGAAGTAAATATCCCCTGGTAGTGAACAAAGTCTGTTTCCTTCACGTTGATGCTGGTTGTGTGGCAACATGGAATCTACATGTGTGTGTGTGTGTGTGTGTGTGTGTGTGTGTGTGTAAGGTATCAGGTAAATAACAAACTGCTGAAAGCCATACAAGTGAATTACATGGAATTTGCTTCAGGCCTGGCCGTGGTAATCTTGCCTGTCTGCGATGCGTTTAAAGACATCTCGGCGTATTCGCCCGCTCGCACTTTTACCGTTCCCTCTGTACCGTGGCGTGTTCTCCCCCCCCCGCTTATTGATGCTGAGCTCTTGTTCCCGGCAGACGAGCAGGCCATTATTGAGATATTACCGTGGATATGAAATCGGTGTTAGTCAGTGACAAGATGGATCTTATTGGGGATGATAGATTTCCCAGTGTGTAAAAATGTCACGGTGATTTGGGATTGTGTGATGTGGAATTTCACACCGCCGTTTCGACTTTGTGAACAGACACACCGCCGTGGATAATGCGTTCAATTTCGGTTTCTATTCATGCAAAACCACACACCTTCAATCCCGGCTAAATGGTTGATGTTGTTGTTGTTAAATGTGTTTTCATTACCAATTTTGCGGTCTACACGGCAAAAACTGAACTCTAAGTAAGATTAAATATCTCAAATAAGGGTGATATTTGCTTATTTTCGGTCTGATAAGATAATTGTTCTCACTAAGCAGATTTTATATTAGTGTTTTACTTGTTTTAAATGTTTTGCTCCTAAATGATCTCTAAATGATCTCTTGCTGAGATTTTATGACCTATATCAGGCCTGGGCAATTACTTCACTCGGGGGGCCAGATTTAGATAAAAAAGTGTGTCTGAGTGCCGGCATATCTATTTTTAGGAACACTAATACAAAACCTCACAATAATAATTGAAAGCTAAAAACGTTATGACAGACCGCCTTAAAAAACAGAATGGAATTTGACATTTTTTTTTACTGAATGAGACACCCAGAATGTACACGAAAATAAAGAATGTGGGATTTACAATATTAACTATGAAGGATAAAACACTGAATATTGACAACATATTTTACAATCAACCGAAACGCAACCAAATGCAACAAACAGTGAAATATGAACGCGAAGGTTAAAAAAAAACTCCACCTACAATCTGAGATATCTCATAGTGACCAAAGTAACTAATTAGATGACCATAGTAACTAATTAGATGACCATAGTAACTAATTAGATGACCATAGTAACTAGTATATCATGCAGATTCCAAGCATTGAAAGACTTAGTATAGTTGAAGACTTACGGTCATTAGAAAACATCACTGCACATCATAAGGGCAGCTACACTTTCGATCTTAAAAATCTAAAACAATTAGTTAGGAATATCTGGCGGGCCAGATTGAAAAGCTCAAGGCTCGGGCCTTAATTTGCCCAGGTCTGACCTATATTGTGTAAAACATGCTTGAAACTAGAATATCAGCTGTTGCAAAGCTGTGTCATCAACACTCACAAGTATAAAACCACTTTTTTTTAAAGTAATAATTTCTTATTTCAAGCATGAACAAAAAAATCATGACTTTGACACAATTGTGTCTCATAATTAAAACAGATGACAGCCAAATGGACTTTGCGGTTTTATTTTTAATGAAACAATAGAAAATACGTACTCATATAGTAGTACAGTGGGCACAGTACAATAAACGGACAGTTAATATTTAAACATTTCACATGTG
Organism: Nerophis lumbriciformis; assembly: GCF_033978685.3. NCBI lineage: Eukaryota > Metazoa > Chordata > Actinopteri > Syngnathiformes > Syngnathidae > Nerophis > Nerophis lumbriciformis. The sequence goes on from NC_084559.2 coordinate 27,120,981, forward strand.
ACATTTTTGACAATTTTGAACAGAAATAGTTCATGCACATTCAGATAAATTCTTCAAAATTACAATAAAAAAACATTTGGCTGGGGGCCGGGCTGAATATATATATTAGGGGTGTAACGGTACGTGTATTTGTATTGAACCGTTTCGGTACGGGGGTTCCGGTTCGGTCGGGAGGTGTACCGAACGAGTTTCCACACGGTTATATTAAGTAGCGTACCACATGTTGTGTAAACAATGCACACCGAGGCACAACAAACGGCATGCCAGCAGCTAACGGGCTACGATAGACTGACCATACGTCTGCTTTTCACCGGACATGTCCTCTTTTGCGGAGCTGTCAGGGCGGAGTTTCTTACATGCCTCAAAGGTCCGGCATTTTGAGTTAGGGTTGCGCGTATTTTCATTGTACGTTCAGGGTTAAGAAGGGGTTAAAAACAAAACTAATTGTGCGCACAGCAGCATTCACGAGGGAGGGGCAGAGACAGAGAGAGAGAGAGAGAGTTATGATAAACGCCAGGCTCTGCTTTTTATCCATAGATTTATCAGATTCAATTTTTTATTATCAATAGCAGGGGTGTCAAAAGTGTGCCCCGGAACCCATTTGCGGCGCACAGCTAATGTTTTAAAGGCCCACGGCACATTCTAAAAATATTATTAAATTAAACAAAAACATATCAAAAGTGAAATAAAAAAGCTTAAAGGTTAAATGTAATTTAGAAAAAGTTGCAATGTTGACTAATAAAACAAAGCTGTTTTTTTTTCCTTTCAAACTGTCATTGCTCAAAACATAATATTGAATCAAAATCAATGTTATTATGAATTATTGACCTATCCAAGGTTCCCGATTACTTCACATCAAATATTCCACTAAGAAAAATATTTTTGGTGGAAGATTTTGCAAATTTGGTAAATAAATAACCCAAAAATGTATATTTTGTTGTTTTCTTACTGTACCGAAAATGAACCGAACCTTGACCTCTAAACCGAGGTACGTACCGAACCGAAATGTTTGTGTACCGTTACACCCCTAATATATGTATATATATTTATATATAGTAGCATTTACTTAATTTAAGAATATTTTTCAACATATTGAGAAAAAAGGTCTCTTTTTTTTTTCTATCAAGAAAAGTGCACTTGTTAGTGAGAATATACTTATTTTAAGGTATTTTGGGGTTCATTGAGGTTAGCTCATTTTACTTGTTTTGGAAAGTCTTGACGAGCCAAATTTTCTTGTTCTATTGGCAGATCATTTTCCTTAGTTCAAGTAAGATACACCTAATGTTTTGTATTTTTTTTCTTCTTGTTTTTGAACACTGACTTTTTGCAGTATACAAAGCGAGCGTTCGTCCGTTTTTATTACGAGATAAGTAACTTCCATCTAATCTGAGTGGGGGTCACATCTAAATATGTGCATGTGTGTGTGTGTGTGTGTGGAGCAGCTGAGGGCTGGTGTTGGTATGGCAGCGGCGGCAGCGGTTGGCGTGTTGTGTGTCTTTAGCCGAGCGTGTTGTCAGTTTGCAGTGTGTCAGCTGTGAGCCAAGGGAACGCTTGGCTGCCTATTCAGGCCGGTACGGACCCCGCTGTGCCCAGCGAGCATGAGCTGCCGGCGGCTGCTGGAGGGCGCTGAGACGAGGGAGTGCGAGTGGGTGGAGGGGGGAGGCGATACTGGCAGGAGGGAGGGGGAACAGGGGGCGAGGGCGGGTGGGGGGTTGTGGTTTGCAGATTTGCCATGCTGAGGTGCATATAACCGGGCCCCTCTGGCAAATGTTAGATCTCGTCAGTGGCACCGCCAAATCCTCATTTTCACGTTGGCTCCTCGGGAGAGATATTTTTTTTTATTTAATTTTTTTTACCCCCAAATCCTTGCAGAGTGGAAGGAAACAACGGGGAGGCTTGGCTGCTTGACCTTTTACCAAATCCTCCACTTTTCCATTCCAGTGGTCACAGTCCAGACAGGCTGGGGGGCAAGCTTGCATGTCTGCCTCTCTGGGTTGTCCTCGCTGCTTGGCCAGGCTGGGATTTGGGAGTGTGGCGGGAGAAGGGGGGTGGGGGGCTGGGGGGGGGTTTGACGCTGGTAAACAAAAGCCCCCTTTTTGCACCGAGCAGTGCACTCTGTTTTGGGTGTGCGCTCTTTTAAAGGTATCAAGTAACTAGGGATGTGGCGATCGGTCGCCCGTCCGTTTGGTATCGGCCGATTTGAATGAAAAAAAATACATGGTTGCCATTGCTGATCGATGCCTTTATTTTTTTTTTATAGTATTTATTTATTCATTTGGTAGGTAAATCATAATGCGGGTAATGCAATGCAAAAAGTCAGTGTTCAAAAACAGAAAAAAAAATACAAAAATGAGGGATATTCTATTTGAACTAAGCAAAATGATCTGCCAATAGAACAAGAAAATTTGGCTTGTCAAGACTTTCCAAAACAAGTAAAATTAGTAGAGATGTCTCGGCCGATAAATGCGTTAAAATGTAATATCGGAAATTATCGGTGTCGTTTTTTTTATTATCGGTATCGTTTTTTTTTATTTTTATTAAATCAACAAGCAGTGCACCAGAGATCATTTAGGACCAAAACCCTTAAAACAAGTAAAACACTCTTAACACAAAAAAATAAAAATAAATACAAAATGAAATAAAATAATAATAATACTAAAAAATATAAATAAATTAGTGCACTAACCCAAAAAACCTTCCTCCCCCATATAAAGTTTTTATTCTAATTAGGGTCCAATAAGCCCAAAAAGCAAAGAGAAATAAAAAAAAGCATGTAAACAAACAGCTTGGCCCTTAAGAGGTTAAAGGTGTCAAATAACTAGGGATGTGGCGATCGGTCGCCCGTCCGTTTGGTATCGGCCGATTTGCATGAAAAAATACATGGTTGCCATTGCTGATCGATGCCTTTATTTTTTTTAATAGTATTTATTTATTCATTTGGTAGGTAAATCATAATGCAGGTAATGCAGTGCAAAAAGTCACGGTTCAAAAACAAGAAAAAAAAAAAATACAAAAATTAGGGGTATTTTATTTGAACTAAGCAAAATTATCTGCCAATAGAACAAGAAAATTTGGCTTGTCAAGACTTTCCAAAACAAGTAAAATTAGCTAACCTCAATGAACCCAAAAATACCTTAAAATAAGTATATTCTCACTAAAAAGTGCACCTTTCTTGGTAGAAATAAAAGAGACCTTTTTGCTCAACATGTTGAAAAATATTCTTAAATTAAGTAAATGCTAGCTAGTGCCATTATCTTGATATAATGATATGCGCTCGGCATCATGATTTTTTTTTTCATGCTTGAAGTAAGAAATTATTACTTTAAAAAAGTAGTTTTATACTTGTGAGTGTTGATGACACAGCTTTGCAACAGTCGATATTCTAGTTTCAAGCATGTTTTACTCAATGTAGGTCATCAAATCTCAGCTACAAGCTGTAATATCTTACTGAGATCATTTAGGACCAAAACCCTTAAAACAAGTAAAACACTCTAACATAAAATCTGCTTAGTGAGAAGAATTATCTTATCAGACAGAAAATAAGCAAATATCACCCTTATTTGAGATATTTAATATTACTTAGATTTCAGTTTTTGCAATTTTTTTTGTCCCCACCCCCAAAAAATAAAAATAAATACAAAATGAAATAAAATAATAATAATACTAAAAAATAGAAATAATTTACAGAAAAATAGTACAAGTAAAATAATAACACTCCCTCCCACCTCCCCGTCCTACATGTCAGTCACAGTGGGTAGCAATGTACTGCCTTCCTCTTCACCACAAGCAGATAGAGAATCACAATACCCGAGAAAAAGGGAAAAAAAGAAACAAAAGTAAAAATAAAAATCACAAACATACAGAGAATTGTCACTGAATAAAAACAACAACAACAAAAAAAGAGTTGAGGTAAGTGGAAAGGTACATTGTCAACAGTGAGTGTCACATTTGTCCTATAGTGTCTTTAATTTAGCTATGTAACTAATTCTGCAGCCCCGGGTCAAGTCAAATTGTTTTAGTGTTCCCCTCAGATTATATTTATTTTTCTCTAAATCTAAGAAAAACATGATGTCCTTAAGCCATAGGGAGACCTTGGGTGCAAGCTGTGATTTCCACTCCAATAAGATCCTTCTACGAGCTATTGATGATGCAAAGGCGATACTATCCCTAAAAGTCTACTCAATTTTTTATTTCTTTGATCGATGCCTTTATTTTTAGTGCATGGGCTGACAAGCGACTAGCACCGGGGTGCCCAAATCGTCCTGCCGAGTCGTTTTGCTTTCACACATTTTTAAAGCCCACACAATCATTGTCACACATGTCCGCAAGGCTAACTAGTTGCCACCTATCAAACCTAATGATCTCCACCACCTTAAATAATGATAGTACTGGATTAGACTACTTATCTTTTGTGCTTAAAATTGCTGCTTTTAGCCCATGGCCCACATTTTCACTCTGGCCCCTGGAGGCAGGATGTGTCATTATACACAATGTGGAGCGACCCCCCCCCCAAGATAATAATAATGATATTTAAGAAATACAGTTTATTTGCTGCAATGGAGGTATTGCGGCAAATAAACTGCATTTCTTAAATATCATTATCAAAGTAGCATTATCACTGGAGGAGGAGGCTAAACATGTTACAGGCTGGGAGCAAGCCAAGAGCGGGCATGCTAATAGTTAAGCTAGCGACTAAAATGGCTTTACACAACACCAAGGCAGAAGAACTTAGTAAACTTAAAGAAGTGTAGACCAGTGTTTTTCAACCACTGTGCCGTGGCACACTGTGCCGTGAGATACAGTCTAAATTCACCTATTTGGGTTAAAAATATTTTTTGCAAACCAGTAATTATAGTCTGCAAACGATGTGTCGTTGTTGAGTGTCGGTGCTGTCTAGAGCTCGGCAGAGTGACCGTGTAATACTCTTCCATATCAGTAGGTGGCAGCCGGTAGCTATTTGCTTTGTAGATGTCGGGAACAGCGGGAGGCAGCATGCAGGTAAAAAGGTGTCGAATGCTTAAACCAAAAATAAACAAAAGGTGAGTGCCCCTAAGAAAATGCATTGAAGCTTAGGGAAGGCTATGCAGACCAAAACTAAAACTGAATTGGCTACAAAGTCAATAAAAACAGAATGCTGGACGACAGCAAAGACTTACTGTGGAGCAAATGTACATCCGAACATGACATGACTGTCAACAATGTCCCCACAAAGAAGGATAAAAACAACTGAAATATTCTTGATTCCTAAAACAAAGGAGATGCGGGAAAACATGAAACTGCTACAGGAAAATACAAAAAAAAATAGGAGCGCAAGACAAGAACTAAAACACTACACACAGGAAAACAGCAAAAAACTCAAAATAAGTCACGCCGTGATGTGACAGGTCGTGACAGTACACCTACTTTGAGACAAGAGCTATAGTGATGCATGCTTGGTTATGGTTTAAAGTCATATCCAACAATTGCGACAACAACTTTTTACTGTCAACTGAGTTTCGTTTTTTAGTGATTTCTGCTGGTGGTGTGCCTTTGGATTTTTTCAACGCAAAAAATGTGCCTTGGCTCAAAAAAGGTTGAAAAACACTGGTGTAGACGGAAACATGTAAGTAAGCAGTTATTAACAGGAAATTAACAAGTAGATTAATAAGAGTTGAGAGAGGAGGGCAGATCGATTCAATAAATTGATGGTGTTGATACCAAGGGTGGTATCAGTATATGATCGATACTAGAGTGATTAGGTCGATATTTTCATTTTTGCACAAATATTTTTTTGTTGTTTTTCTTAATGTTTACAAACCCAGTGAATAATTCCCTACTTATGTGAGGACTTTGAGGGCAAAAACCAAAAGATATAAAGAAGTACCGGGACAAAATTTAGATTTCAGAAGTGTGGAAGGGAGGACATAACTCGGTTGGTAGAGTGGCCGTGCCAGCAACTTGAGGGTTCCGGGTTCGATTCCCACTTCCGCCATCCTAGTCACTGTCGTTGTGTCCTTGGGCAAGACACTTTACCCACCTGCTCCCAGTGCCACCCACACTGGTTTAATTGTAACTTTGATATTGGGTTTCACTATGTAAAAGCGCTTTGAGTCACTAGAGAAAAGCGCTATATAAATATAATTCACTTCACTTTAATTCACTGCTTGCGTAGAGGGGGGATAGGCGTGAAAGGGGCGTGGTTTAAAGGGTTTAGATATGTTTTGGAGTAATATGAAACAAATTGTTCAATGTTTTTTTTGTACAGAATGAAATGAATAACTTTAGTCTGTTTTTTAAGATTGCATTATTATTTAGTTTAATGTTAATGGAGCCAGAACACTGCCAGTATTATTTGGTATAAAAAAAAGTTGTTTTGGCAACAAATAAATATAAACATTGAAAGAATACAATATTTTTGGTGGATGTTTTTGATGCCAATATTCATATTTTTGTACACTTTTAATTGTTTTTGTGTATTTCAAAGGTTTTTATGATTGCTTCTCTTTTTTACGACGTTGTTTCTTTTTTTTTTTCAGTTTCGTTTCTTTTTTTTATAGTATGAAAATAATGACAGTGTTTCAGCGTGAGGGGCGGGCGCTTGTGGGCGGGGCTTATAACCCGGAAGCAGTTTTACGGGACTCGGGCACGCAAGTAAAACACCGTAGAAGAAGAAATTAAAATTAAGTTTAAACAAGCTTCTAAATATGAAATTATAAAGAAAGATATGTTTTTTTTTACATTTATCTTGAGTAGATCTGTATGTGTCGAAATCTTGTGTGACCTCCTATTATTACTTTGACTACTTCGTAAATCACTCTGGTCAACTTTGTTTCTTTCACAATAGTTTTTTTTTATATATGCAGTAGATTTTCAGCATTAAGAAGTTATTAGGATACATTTATGTTATTTATTAAATGTTTTAATTTCTTACTGTGTATAAATTCTCTTAACAAAGCAAAGTCCAGCCATCCATCTTCTTCCGCTTATCCGAGGTCTGGTCGCGGGGGCAGCAGCCGAAGCAGGGAAGCCCTGACTTCCCTCTTATTTACTTCAAAGCAAAGTAAATAACGTTAAACCAATTACTCATATTTATTAGTTATGATCCAGTTTATAGAGAATTTATGATATGATTGTGTATTGTTTAGCGGGGGGTGTATATTGTAGCGTCCCGGAAGAGTTAGTGCTGCAAGGGCTTCTGGGTGTTTGTTCTGTTGTGTTTATGTTGTGTTACGGTGCGGATGTTCTCCCGAAATGTGTTTGTCATTCTTGTTTGGTGTGGGTTCACACTGTGGCGCATATTTATAACAGTGTTAAAGTTGTTTATACGGCCACCCTCAGTGTGACCTGTATGGCTGTTGACCTTCTACTGCAGTGTTTTTAGAGTCTGGTAAAACTGCCTCCGGGTAAACTTGTTATAAGCCCACTCCCCACAAAGGCGCCAGCCCCTCACGCTAAAACACTGCCATTATTTAATACCGTAAAAAAAAGAATTGAAACCGAAAAAAATCTTTACACTAAATGTTAAAAGTTAAATTACCAATGATTGTCATACACACACTAGGTGTGGCGAAATTATTCTCTGCATTTGACCCATCACCCTTCTTCACCCCCTGGGAGGTGAGAGGAGCAGTGAGCAGCAGCGGTGGCCGCGCCCGGGAATCATTTTTGGTGATTTAACCCCCAATTCCAACACTAATCACACAACACTGCCATGTGGGCACTTTTTTTTACTTTAAAATTGTCATTGCTCCAAAAAAAATAAAAACATATAATTGACGGATAGATCTGAAGTTGATCTAGAGTAGCGGTATCCAAAGTAAGTACGTATCCAAAAATGGTAAAAATGTAAGAAGAAAATGTAAACAATACATAATGTAATTGAAAAAACTCAACATGTTATACAAAATTTGAAAAGTCTTAAGTATGCGTAAGATTTACAACCAGAAATGATATAGCTCTGTGTTATAAGTGACTAATTGGATTATTAGTTATCAGTATCAACAATTCAGCTTTTTCTCATTACATTATGTCTTTTTGCTCATTTTTCTGAAATTTTTACAGTTGTTTTTTTTTCTAAAATATGTAGCGGGCCAACACAAATGCCACCTGGCCGCTCTTTGGACAGCCCTAAATAAATGAATAATAGTACACTTTTATTACCTATAACACGTTACCTATAATACGTTTTGTCATATTACCTATAATAAGTTTTGTCTTTAAACATATGTAATGTCTGTTTTTAGCACCCCCCCCCCCCCCCCCCCAAATAAAACTACATCAAAATGGCCCCTGAATTCTTTGACTTTTTCGTTATACGGCCCTTGGTGGAAAAAGTTTGGACATTCCTGGTCACCCTGAGGTGGCCGCTTTCCACCTGGTGCTGATGTTTGACTTGTCTCCATTCAATATACGAACAGCCTCCCTCTGCCAAATTACATCCATCGGCTTTTGTTTACTTATTGTGTACTACTGACTTTGTTTTGTTTACAATTGTATGTGATAGAAGAAAATAAGGAACCAGTGTTGTCTCGATACGAAAATTATTTTGATACTTTTCTAAATAAAGGGGACCACAAAAAATTGCATTACTGGCTTTATTTTAACAAAAAATCTTACGGTACATTAAACATTTGTTTCTTATTGCAAGTTTGTCCTTAAATAAAATAGTGAACATACTAGACAACTTGTCTTTTATTAGTAAGTAAACAAACAAAGGCTGCGATGAGGTGGCGACTTGTCCAGGGTGTACCCCGCCTTCCGCCCGATTGTAGCTGAGATAGGCTCCAGCGCCCCCGTGACCCCAAAGGGAATAAGCGGTAGAAAATGGATGGATGGACAAACAAAGGCTCATAATTTACCCGCTGACGTATGCAGTAACATATTGTGTCATTTTCCATTGTATTATTTTGTCAACATTATTAAGGACAAATGAATTATTAATCTACTTGTTCATTTACTGTTAATATCTGCTTACTTTCTCTTTTAACATGTTCTATCTACACTTCTGTTAAAATGTAATAATCACTTATTCTTCTGTTGTTTGGATACTTTACATTAGTTTTGAATGATACCACGGGGCGTGTGGCGGACCGGTGCTTTTCAGAGGCGGTATAGTACCGAATATGATCCATTAGTATTGCGGTACTATACTAATACCGGTATACCGTACAACCCTATAAGGAACTAGTTTAAATATTGTGCTGATATTATAAAATTGTCAATAGCATTCACTATATATACATTACAATATTTGCAGTTATCAGTATTGGTATCAAACGATCGCATTAATGGTTGATCGTATCGGAATCCGCAGCATAGAACCCTGATCAGAACTGATCTGTCCCATCCCTTGTTTGCACCTGAGCCCCAAAAGACAATACCGTATTTTTCGAACTATAAGTCGCAGTTTTTTTTCATAGTTTGGCCGGGGGTGCGACTTATACTCAGGAGCGACTTATGTGTGAAATTATTAACACATTACCATAAAATATCAAATAATATTTTTTAGCTCATTCACGTAAGAGACTAGACCAGGGGTCGGCAACCCAAAATGTTGAAAGAGCCTTATTGGACCAAAAATACAAAAACAAATCTGTCTGGAGCCGCAAAAAATTAAAAGCCATATTACATACAGATAGTGTGTCATGAGATATAAATTGAATTAATATGACTTAAAGGAAACTAAATGAGCTCAAATATAGCTACAAATGAGGCATATTTATGCAATATGTACATATAGCTAGCCTAAATAGCATGTTAGCATCGATTAGCTCGCAGTCATGCAGTGACCAAATATGTCTGATTAGCACTCCACACAAGTCAATAACATCAACAAAACTCACCTTTGTGGATTCATGCACAACGTTAAAAGTTTGGTGGACAACATGAGACAGAAAAAGAAGTGGCATAAAACTCGTCCTAGAAAGTAGCAGAAAGATATACATGTAAACAAACTAAGGTGAGTTCAAGGACTGCCAAAATTAGTAGGACAAAACAGCGCTCGCCAAATACTCGAATCAGTGAAGCATGTTTAATATAAACAGTGTGCTTTATAACAATTAGGGAGGTTTGTGTCATGTTTGTCCTCCTACAGAAACCATATTAAAACAAAAAATATTTTTTTTTCCCCTCAACTTTTTCCATTTTTCATACATTTTTGAAAAAGCTCCAGAGAGCCACTAGGGCGGCGCTAATGAGCCGCATGCGGCTCTAGAGCCGTGGGTTGCCGACCCCTGGACTAGACGTATAAGATTTCATGGGATTTAGCGATTAGGAGTGACAGATTGTTTGGTAAACGTATAGCATGTTATATATGTTATAGTTATTTGAATGACTCTTACCATAATATGTTACGTTAACATACCAGGCACGTTCTCAGTTGGTTATTTACCGTATTTTTCGGAGTATAAGTCGCACCTGCCGAAAATGCATAATAAAGAAGGAAAAAAACATATATAAATCACACTGGAGCCCGGCCAAACTATGAAAAAAACTGCGACTTATAGTCCGAAAAATACGGTATGTCTCATATAACGTACACTTATTCAGCCTGTTGTTCACTATTCTTTATTTATTTTATGTTTATGTGCCTTTCAAATGTCTGTTCTTGGTGTTGGGTTTTATCAAGTAAATTTCCCCCCAAAAATGCGACTTATACTCCAGTGCGACTTATATATGGTTTTTGTCCTTCTTGATTATGCATTTTTGGCCGGTGCGACTTATACTCCGGTGCGACTTATACTCCGAAAAATACGGTAGTTACTTCAGGAATAAAAAGAAAACAACTTAAATTGCTTCTTTTCTCATACAAACCTAGTCTTTTTATAGTATAGTATAGTATATATATATATATATATATATATATATATATATATATATATATATATATATATATATATATATATATATATATATATATATATATATATATATATATATATATATATATATATATATATATATATATATATATATATATATATATATAGTATAGGGGCGGCATAGCTCGGTTGGTAGAGCGGCCGTGCCAGCAACTTGAGGGTTGCAGGTTCGATTCCCACTTCCGCCATCACTGCCGTTGTGTCCTTGGGCAAGACACTTTACCCACCTGCTCCCAGTGCCAACCACACTGGTTTAAATGTAACTTAGATATTGGGTTTCACTATGTAAAGCGCTTTGAGTCACTAGAGAAAAGCGCTATATAAATATCATTCACTTCACTTCACTTCACTTCACTAGTAGACAATCCAAGACAAAATTAAAAAAAAATTCTCGGAAGTCCCCATATGGGCGGTTTTTGTTTACCATTTTAAATTTTTCTTGAAACCATCTGTGATGTCACATTGTTTATGGAGATTGCCATTTAGCCTAATACCTCACAGTTGGAATGCGAGCCAGACCATGATTTACAGCTCAGTTCCACACCAGAGCTGTAGCACACTAATGGGACCTTTCTTTTTTTTTCTTTTTTTTTTTGGTGAGAAAAAAAAAAGTTGCTGAAGGAGAAATATGACGGTGGATACAATAGAGGTTGGCGTGCGCCTGTTTCTCGTAGAGTTGTGATCTGCGGCGTATGTGTGACACACGTAACTCAGCCTGTCTCGCAGGCCTCCGCACTCGGAGCCGTGTCTTTGCGCACAACTCTCCGATCCGCCGCAGAGTGCAAAAGCAGAGGTTTCCTGGTGTGCGTACAGGAGATGGGAGAGTCATCAGACTGGATGTCTTCACAAACACTTCCTCTGTGCTCTTGGCTAGAAGGAAGAATCCAAAGCACGTCGTTACTTCTCTCCAAGTTGCGTCTCCCCTCCCTTGCCTGGCAAGTCCACTGCATATTGGCGGGTGATGTATGGTTCGGAAAGCACTTCCTGTCCTCGTCAGTCTTCCCCCCCCTTTTTTTTTTCATTCCGTGACAGAGTGATTTTTCTCCATATGTGCAGCGTGCACCTCGGGCGTCAGCATTAACGCTGTGGCACGGCATATTTTTTAATATGATGTACAATCAACCTGTGTATGGATTTTTTTCTCCAGGCAGCCGTTTAATATGAGCCTTGGCATGGCGGTGACACGGGGTCGATACCTCGGAACGGTCATTAGACCAATAAATTGGGTCAAGCGGGGTTAAAGGGCAGTCTTATCCGTGCTCTTTGACCCTCTGATCAGGGGTCAGTACAGATTTGCAGGCAATGTGTGGAAGGCGTGTGAGAAGAGGCCATCCATCCATCCTAGGGGTGTAACGGTACACAAAAATTTCGGTTCGGTACATACCTCGGTTCAGAGGTCACGGTTCGGTTCATTTTCGGTACAGTAAGAAAACAACAAAATATAAATTTTTGGGTTATTTATTTACCAAATTTGTAAACAATGGCTTTATCCTTTTAACATTGGGAACCCTATACATACTTGCCAACCCTCCCGGATTTTCCGGGAGACTCCCGAAATTCAGCGCCTCTCCCGAAAACCTCCCGGGACAAATTTTCTCCCGACAATCTCCCGAAATTCAGGCGGAGCTGGAGGCCACGCCCCCTCCAGCTCCATGCGGACCTGAGTCCGCTTTCCCACAATATAAACAACGTGCCTGCCCAATCATTATAACTGTAGAATCATCGAGGACGAGTTCTTGGTTTCTTATGTGGGTTTATTGTTAGGCAGTTTCATTAACGTCCTCCCAGCGCGGTAACAACACACAACAACAGCAGATACGTTTTCGTCTACCGTAAAGCAGTTCGTCTGCCGTAAACAGCAATGTTGTGACACTCTTAAACAGGACAATACTGCCATTTAGTGTATTTGATGAAAGCACTTTTGTGCGTGCCACACAGCAATGCATCATCAGAGAGGGTGTTCAGCATGGTTAGAAAAATAGTGACAGAGAATAGAACAAGGATGGACAATTCAACCCTTAACTCAACAATGAGTAGATGAGTGTTATGTGTGTGTATATGTGTAAATAAATGAACACTGAAATTCAAGTATTTCTTTTATTTATATATATATATATAATAAAATAAATATATATTTATAGCTAGAATTCACTGAAAGTCAAGTATTTCTTATATATATATATATATATATATATATATATATATATATATATATATATATATATATATATATATATATATCCATCCATCCATTTGCTACCGCTTATTCCCTTTGGGGTCGCGGGGGGACATATGTATATATATGTATATATATATGTATATATATATATATATATATATATATATATATATATATATATATATATATATATATATATATATATATATATATATATATATATGAAATACATGACTTGGTGAATTCTAGCTGTAAATATACTCCTCCCCTCTTAACCACGCCCCCATTCATCCAGTTTCTACCGCTTGTCCATTTTGGGGTCACGGGGGGTGCTGGAACCTATCAGCTGCATTTGGGCGGAAGGTGGGTTATACGCTGGACAAGTCGCCACCTCATCGCAGGGCCAACACAGATAGACAGACAACATTCACACTCACATTCACACACTAGGGCCAATTTTTTAATGTTGCCAATCAACCTATCCCCAGGTGCATGTCTTTGGAGGTGGGAGGAAGCAATACAAACATAATGCCATTGTAAGTTAATAATACTAACACAAACATGTGTAAATGTGTTAGCATATTAGCTAAAGCTAATGATGCTAGCTTGATTACATTACGATAGCACATACAAATATGCATGAAAACACTCCGACAGACATCACACATCAATTCATACTTACTAAACCTTATATATATATATATATATATATATATATATATATATATATATACGTTAAGTCAGAAAAAACACAGAGGCTATATCATCCCTACAAGCCTGTTTGCAGGTTTCCCTGCTCGTCAGGGGATTTCTATTATTTATTTTTAATGAAAATCCCCTGACGAGCAGGGAAACCTGTGAAACACGCTTATAGGGATGATATAGCCTCTGTATTGAGCACTGTATAACGGATAAACCACAGAAACCTTGACTATATACATGTGTGTGTATATGTATATATACACATACATATATATATATATATATATATATATATATATATATATATATATATATATATATATATATATATATATATATATATATATATATATATATATATATATATGTATGTGTATATATGTATATATATATACATATACATATATATGTATGTGTATATATATATATACATACACACACACATATATATATATATATATATGTGTGTATATATATATGTATATATGTGTATGTATGTATATATGTGTGTATATATGTGTGTATGTATATATATATATATATATATATATATATATATATATATACACATACAGTATATGTGTGTATATATGTATATATATGGGTGTATATATATATATATATATATATATATATATATATATATATATATATATATATATATATATATATATACACCCATATATATATATATATATATATATATATATATATATATATATATATATATATGTGTATTGAATTGAATTCATTGTATATTTTTGTATTAGTTACACTCAATAAATGATTAATCAAAGCAACATAATATCAATCAAAGCTTTATTTGGCAAATGAAATTAAACGATCAATCGTTCAGCCCTATTGCCTTGATCTGTGTGGAAGGGAAACGCCGATATTTGTTTATTTCTATTAATGCACACATGTTAAAAGTGCAATGTTGTTAATGTGCATTTATTACAAAAAAGAATGAAGGTTAAAAATGCAGGACCATTTTTGTTTATTGTAACTATTTTCCCTAAAATGCACATTGAGGCTATTAGAGTGTTGTACACGATTATTTGATTAATCGAACAAAATAATAGATTTTGCACAGTGGTATTAGATAGATATATAGATAGATAGATAGATAGATGGATAGATAGAGAGATAGATAGTACTTGATTCCTTCAGGAGAGTTCCCTCAGGAACATTTTTTTCCAGCAAAGTAAATAATGGTGGTATAAATGGAAATAAAAGAGAAAATATAACAATAAGAATAAAAAGAAAAAGCAACAATAAGAATAAAAATATAACAGTAAAAATAAGAATATAACAAGAGAAACTAGGCAGTAGTGACCATGTTATGAAAATGTATTGCACTGTCAATTGCACTGTCTTTTTGTTGCAGTTTATTTCAGTATTGATAATTAACCGTTTTCCCTTTTTTTTGTCTGCCTGCAGAATCCGAGCTGTCCCAGAGTAAGGCTGGAGCGGGGCCCCCAGGGGCTGGCAGTGGAGGCGGCGGGAACCACCTTCAGTGCCTGTCCGTCCACTGCACGGACGAGCTGGGGGACAGTAAGGGCCGAGGAGGGCCCGTCTCTTCGTGGCGCTCTCTCCACTCTGATATTTCCAACCGATTCGGGACGTTTGTGGCAGCACTGACTTGAATGAATCAAATAAAAAAAAATGTAAAAAAAAGCTGACCCACCGCAAAAGAAGAGGATGAACTAAGGACAGTTCCGAGACAAATAGCAAAGAATGATGATTGTGATGTGATGTAAGATGTCAGTGTGGAAAACTGCAAGCACCTCTTGCCTGTTCAGGGAGAGAGACGCTCACACATACATGCAAACACGCAAACACACACACACAAACACACACACACACATCCAAATATTTTTCGTCACATGCAGTCACTCGCTCACACACTGCAGGCTCCACGCCCAATCTGGAAAACCTCAAGTCTACATATACGATTTTTTTTTCTCCTTCCTTTGCGTTTATTTGTTTTGTTTTGAAGTAAATGATGAGATAGCAAAAGCAGATCAATTCAGTTACCACTGGCTGTATTTGTGTAGCAGTGTTTTTTTTTTTTCCCCTTCTATGTACCTCACATATACATAGAAATATAATGTAAATATATACAGTATGATGAACCTTTCCAGTGTAAGCAGCTGCTTTTTTGCCCAACTTTCATCTGAATTGATCATATCTTGTTCATTTTCCACCCTCAAAAGAAGTGGATTCAATGCAGAAGCGTATCAGAAGAATATGAATATGCATGAATGTATGCTATTTTTTATTTTATTTTATTTTTTTTGTGGTGCAAATATAACTTATTTGCCTCCATGTCCAACCTTGTTCCTGTTTCATTTGCTGCTGCTCATCTTCAAGATATAGTTCCATTTTTCTCCAACAATTTATTCATGAGCTTGTCAACAATTCAGCCAATGGGAACTGAAACTGAGGTATTTGCATAGTTTTAATAAGGGAATTGAAAAAAAAATGGCTATTGGTATTGCACATGTATAATAAGAAAAAAAAATTGCTGTGTGTTGGGCAATCTTGTAATCTTTAAATAATGCTTCTGTTGAGTTGGAATTTCTGAAACTATAGATGGAGGACTGTGACAGCAATTTATGGATTTTTTTTTCTTTTTTCTTTTGTTTACTTTTTTAAGAATAATAAGTAAAGTGCAGTTGTCTGTTTTCCTGCATATTGTATATATCTGTATATGTTTTATTGAGTAACTAAATAACAATAAATATGACGTTAAAGGTGGAACTGTGTCGCCGATCACTCCATTTGTCACTGCACTGCAAAAAAGAGCTGACAAAAAAAGAAAGATAGAAAAGACTAGATTTTAGGACAAATTAAAAACTGGTGAAATTATCTGTCCATGCCGCTAATTAATTTTACTCGATAAGATGTCTTAAATTAACAGTTGTACGTGTCAGGTTCAAACACTGATGACATCTATTAAAACAGACGAGAAGCAAGGAATCATGCAGAGACAGAGTTCAATTTGGCTCAATTAAGGAGACATGTGTTTTGGGCTGTATTCTAGTTACAGATCCAAACTACGTTCTAAAAGTCCAGCCGCGTGCTTCCTCTATTTATTTGGGAGGTCCCTGGTTACATCACTGAAGCTGTCTCTGAGGAAAGGGGGTAACCTCGACAACTCCAGTTAGACACAATATATGATTATACAAAAATGCAAATGTATTGACGCTGGTGATATCGCCTCGTCTCTGCTCTGTCTGCGTCACGGCGGTGTTCGGCCTTGGCAGTCAGCAGGCCGAGTCTGGACACAACACTGATACGAGACGGCTGGCAATCTTTTGGATAGATAGAAAAATACCACTTCAGCACAAATGACAATAATTATAGCAACGGCCCTTAAGCATAAAAGTTGTGTGATAATATATACATAATTATTCTAACATTTTGTCTAAAAATGTGCAGATAAAAATAAGTATTTAATTCTGAAAGGAAGCAATTTTCGATTCTTAAATGAAGCATCGACAGGAAGAAAACAACCAAATGTTGGGAAAACAAAAATATCTTATTTGAATGGTTATTATCTCGATTTTGACATTTTTAAACTAGACAAAATATAATTTTTCGTGCTAAAATTAACTGCGATGAGGTGGCGACTTGTCCAGGGTGTACCCCGCCTTCCGTCCGATTGTAGCTGAGATAGGCTCCAGCGCCCCCCGCTACCCTAAAAGGAATAAGCGGTAGAAAATGGATGGATGGATGGGTGCTACAATTAAGACTCTACTGTAAAGTCAATAACTAAAGCCACTGCTGCTGCTCACTGCTCCCCTCACCTCTCAGGGGGGTGATCAAGGGTGATGGGTCAAATGCAGAGAATAATTTCGCCACACCTTGTGTGTGTGTGTGTGTGACAATCATTGGTACTTTAACTTTAACTAAAGATAAGTAAATAGCGCTTAAAACTAGGGACATTTCTAGAAATAACATTTTAAAATCTTGGCACGTGTCAAATAATTTGCGGCGTGCTGATATTTCGCTGTACTGTACTGTACAACATGATTTGCACCTTGAGGATACAGAAATGTCTGCAGTAGATTTAAAGTGACAGTTCTGACAAGGAAATTGTGAAGTGAAGTGTGCCGAGTGACAGCATGCGGTAAACCTTTGAAATATAAAAAGTACACGTGGCAACGTAAGAGATACTGCAGCATGCGCAGCGTCTTAATGGATTAGACTAAGATGATTAATTCGGTGTACACACCAGCACAACTCGCCTCGGTTCATCCGCCATCTTTTTTGACGTTTCTACTCAACTTCGCAACTTTGAATAAAACGGCAGTTTTGCAAACCAAAACGAAAAAAAATATATATACTTTTTTATTCGCAGAAGTTCATAAGTAACCTTTAGTTGCTGACTACCGCTGATATATTGATACTGCTTGTGTATTTCAAGTTAAAAACGCTCAATGGAGTGTTCTCTCAAGAAAGCGATAAGCTTAGGGCCCTAAGCAAAATTTAATTTTAAGGCCCTCTTAGGCCCCTTCCACACTAAGGTTATCCAGGGTAAATCCCACCTAACCTTATCCTTGTCCACACACACACAATGGTCTAGCTCCATCCTATCTTGCCGATTGTATTGTACCATATGTCCCGGCAAGAAATCTGCGTTCAAAGAACTCCGGCTTATTAGTGATTCCTAGAGCCCCAAAAAAGTCTGCGGGCTATAGAGGGTTTTCTATTCGGGCTCCAGTACTATGGAATGCCCTCCCGGTAACAGTTAGAGATGCTACCTCAGTAGAAGCATTTAAGTCCCATCTTAAAACTCATTTGTATACTCTAGCCTTTAAATAGACCCCCCTTTTAGACCAGTTGATCTGCCGTTTCTTTTCTGCTCTGCCCCCCTCTCCCTTGTGGAGGGGGGACACAGGTCTGGGGGATTACCCACATATGCGGTCCTCTCCAAGGTTTCTCATAGTCATTCACATCGACGTCCCACTGGGGTGAGTTTTTCCTTGCTCTTATGTGGACTCTGAACCGAGGACGCCGTTGTGACTTGTGCAGCCCTTTGAGACACTTGTGATTTAGGGCTAAATAAATAAACATTGATTGATTGATTGATAATTATTGTTTAATGAGTTATCCGGCTTAATTTAGACAGGGTCTCAGCCATTAATAAAGTTTTTTATTCATGTCAAAGTATTTTTAGACTTTTAATCTAACTTTGATTTACCGTATTTTTCGGAGTATAAGTCGCTCCGGCCGAAAATGCATAATAAAGAAGGAAAAAACATATATAAGTCGCACTGGAGTATAAGTCGCATTTTTTGGGGAAATTTATCTGATAAAACCCAACACCAAGAATAGACATTTGAAGGGCAATTTAAAAATAAATAAAGAATAGTGAACAACAGGCTGAATAAGTGTACGTTATATGAGGCATAAATAACCAACTGAGAACGTGCCTGGTATGTTAATGTAACATATTATGGTAAGAGTCATTCAAATAACTTTAACATATAGAACATGCTATACGTTTACCAAACAATCTGTCACTCCTAATCGCTAAATCCCATGAAATCTTATACGTCTAGTCCAGGGGTCGGCAACCTTTACCAGTCAAAGAGCCATTTTGACCAGTTTCACAAATTAAAGAAAACAATGGGAGCCACAAAATTCTTTTGAAATTTAAAATGAAATAACATTGCATACAAAGTTTTTTTTCTTGCTTTGTGCTATGTATAAACCAAGGGTCTCAGACACGCGGCCCACACCTTAATATGAAAATTAAATGTTAGTGCGGCACGCCGGTTTTATATGAATGGCGCTTGACAGCGTCATACTTGTCGACCTTCCCGATTTTTCCGGCAGACTACGATTGTCAAGGCAACTGTTCTCTCGAATGTGCCGTGATGGTACAGCATTTAGCGCCCACTAAAATCAGCGTGCCGGCCCAGCCACACGTTGTATGGGGCTTCTGCTTGCTCACGTAAGTGACAGCAAGGCATACTTGGTCAACAACCACACAGGTTACACTGACGGTGGCTGTATAAAAAACTTTAACACTCTTACTAATAATGCGCCACACTGTGAACCCACATCAAACAAGAATGACAAACACATTTCGGGAGAACATCCGCACCGTAACACAACATAAACACAACAGAACAAATACCCAGAATCCCATGCAGCCCTAACTCTTCACCTCAACCGACACACAGAGGGGGGGTTGATGTGTGAGGGAGCAGGGTTGGGGTGGGGGCGGTGTTTGGTGGTAGCAGGGGTGTATAATGTAGCCCGAAAGAGTCAGGGCTGCATGGGATTCTGGGTATTTGTTCTGTTGTGTTTATGTTGTGTTAAGGTGCAGATGTTCTCCCGGAATGTGTTTGTCATTCTTGTTTGGTTTTGGTTCAAAGTGTGGCACATTATTAGTAAGAGTGTTAAAGTGGTTTTAAATGGCCACCGTCAGTGTAACCTGTGTGGCTGTTGACCAAGTATGCCTTGCTGTCACTTACGTGTGCAAGCAGAAGCTGCATATAAAAAGAGGCTGGGTTGGCACGCTGTTTATACAGATTGTAGAGGGTGCTAAATGCTGTACCATCATGGCACGCCCTTTTTATTAATGTAAGGGTGAAAATCGGAGAATATTAATCCCGGGAGTTTTCTGCAAGAGGCACTGAAATCCGGAAGTCTCCCGGGAAAATCGGGCGGGGGGGGGTCGGCAAGTATGCGGCTGAGCCGCATCAGACTGATCAAAGAGCCGCATGCGGCTCCGGAGCCGCGGGTTGCCGACCCCTGGTCTAGTCTCTTACGTGAATGAGCTAAATAATATTATTTGACATTTTACGATAATGTGTTAATAATTTCACATATAAGTCGCTCCTGAGTATAAGTCGCACCCCCGGCCAAACTATGAAAAAAACTGCGACTTATAGTCCGAAAAATACGGTAAATTGATGCATGCTTCGTATTAAAACATCTTCATTTTTGAATAATAATTAATGTGTTTGGTGCAAATAAACATTTTACATAATAAGAAGTTGCATGAGTTCCCGGAACAACCCATATGACGATTTACTAGTCCAGCACTAACACTGTCCGCCACCGGACACAGCAAGAATGTTTGGAGAAATTTGCGATTACGTGACATGCTGACTCATGATGATTTTCCTCTTTTCTGACATATACTTTTTATTACAATCAATGTTGTATACTGGTGTTAAAGAATGCCAAATCACAAAGTTCATGCAATTGGACTTGAGCTGGCACACAGTTTTGGATGCCTCTGACCGTTATGTTATGTTTTGCTTTTTTTTTTCAACAGTGGGCCGTTTGTGATGTCACAGATCGACGGATGTACATATGTGGGCATTCTTGGACAAGCTGTGTTGGCATACCTACTCCCACTCTGCTGAGCCCACACAGCTGGGACTGCTGCCAGAAGTTTCCGATGTTATTCCATCTAATACCCTGCCGCCTGCTCTAATCTCTATAAAATAAATACGTCTGTGTTTATTTGTTCACTACAAAACTGGATTAGATGCTAAACTTTGACAGAAAAAGATGGCGACATAGAACAGAATAGAATACAACTTTATGGTCATTGCACTTAAAAAGTACAATGGAATTAGTTTTCAGTACAACCCATCCAAGTTACAGTTACAATGGTATACAGAACAGGAAGGTAAAGAGGACAGAAGGTAACGTAAAACATGGGGGAAGGACAGGGAGAGAATTTTTTTTTTTCGAGACCACAAAAAAAACTCAAGCATCAATAAGAACATACGTATGAGCACATATTTACGACACACACAAACTCAAAATTTGCAACGGTAGGCAGGCATCCGGTCCAAAGCTGCAGCAATTAGGGCTCTGTTCCGTAGTCAGTCATAATGTGGGGGGTGAAAGCGTGGTATAAGGGTGGTGTGTATGTGTGCATATCCGTCTTGTAGTACATAGTCCATGGGTGAGTGTTGTGTCCATAAGCCTGGAAGTCGCTCCGTTTGGCATCACAGAAGAGAGTCAACATCCCGGGTGTCTTTGAAGAAGGGGGAAGGGATTCAGAGCGTCTTTCGCTGCAATGGTCTCACTGGGGTGTTTACTCCATGACCCTGCCAAAGCCAATGCAGAGGGAGCCGAATTGTCGATAAGGATGGTTTTGGTTCGGGTGAGCAAACACATTCCTATGGTTTGACTTCTCTAGTTGTCCGTTCTGGCTTTCAAATTGATCGTAAATTCGTAAATTTGCCTTGCAGAGTGGACATATCTGCCAGGCCCATCCATCACGATGGGCAGCCTTTGTAATCCTTGAACAACTGCCATTGCCTCCCGAATTTGGCGATTGACCCAAAACAACGCTCAGTTCAATCAGAAGATGACATGTTATCACAGTTCCAAAAAGATATCTTCAATATCTTGGACGGGAAAAATCGCCAGGCACACGACTCTCCACTTCTTCCAAGAGTCCCTCATGTATCCACTAGCAAACATTCCGTCAGGACAGGCAGGTTCCCCCAAACCTGAGTTTCTCGTCGAGAAGGTCTTGTCAATTGAGTTGAGAGACCAGTTTGGATGATTTTAGATGTTGGGGAACAGTGCAAAAGAGTGGCTCTGAGAAAGTTAACGCAAGACAAGGTCAAGGAGACAAAGAAGCAAAGCAGGAGAGCTATGGGAGTGGGAGGGGAAATGTCCGCCTTCGTTACGACTTGGTTTGAGGTAACACAAGAGAAGGTAGAAAAAAGTTCTAATTTTATCCGACCTTGGCATGGGCGCAATAACACCAACATGTGACATGCAGTGACATAAATGCTGCTAAAAGCAGCTTTTTTAATGCAGCTTAATATCGATCTGAGAGTCTGCAGGCAGGGCTAATCTAAGGGGGGCCCCGGGGCTGAGGGATCCCTTCCCCCAACCTCAACACCCCAAACATCCATCCATCCAGTTTCTACCGCTTGTCCATTTTGGGGTCACGGTGGGTGCTGGAACCTATCAGCTGCATTTGGGCGGAAGGCGGGGTACACCCTGGACAAGTCGCCACCTCAAAGCAGGGCCCACACAGATAGACAGACAACATTCACACTCACATTCACACACTAGGGCCAATTTAGTGTTGCCAATCAACCGATCCCCAGGTGCATGTCTTTGGAGGTGGGAGGAAGCCGGAGTACCTGGAGGGAACCCACGCAGTCACGGGGAGAACATGCAAACTCCACACAGAAAGATCCCGAGCCCGGGATTGAACTCAGGACTACTCAGGACCTTCGTATTGTGAGGCACATACACTAACCCCTGTGCCATCCATCCATCCATCTTCTTCCGCTTATCCGAAGTCGGGTCGCGGTGGCAGCAGCCTAAGCAGAGAAGCCCAGACTTCCCTCTCCCCAGCCACTTCGTCCAGCTCTTCCCGGGGGATCCCGAGGCGTTCCCAGGCCAGCCGGGAGACATAGTCTTCCCAACGTGTCCTGGGTCTTCCCCGTGGCCTCCTACCGGTCGGACGTGCCCTAAACACCTCCCTAGGGAGGCGTTTGGGTGGCATCCTGACCAGATGCCCGAACCACCTCATCTGGCTCCTCTCGATGTGGAGGAGCAGCGGCTTTACTTTGAGCTCCCCCCGGATGGCAGAGCTTCTCACCCTAAATCTAAGGGAGAGCCCCGCCACAAGACTCCGAGGTACTTGAACTCCTCCACTTGGGGCAGGGTCTCCTCCCCAAACCCTGTGCCACCGTGAAAAATCATGGTTTTACTCAACCGAACAGCAACAAGGCAAAATATCATCCATTTTAAAAATAATTTTGTCCATGAATACATCTCCTTCGCGACAGCCGCATGCCTGTCTCTGCGAAAGGATAGCGCTAGATTGCCCATGCTTTTAGCTCAGAAGTCAGCACCCTTGCCTCTCACACCGGCGACATGGGTTCGCGCCCCGTTCATGGCAAAAATCAAGGGAGCCTAGAGATAGAGGACACAATCGTTACACGAAGCTGAGCTGTCTGTGATTGACAGCCATAAATACCAATTATTGCATTCCGCCTTAAAAATCGGTGGCCCCTGATTGGGTGGGCGCCCATAAGCCTCCGCGCAGGTAAACCCGTGCATTAAGTGCAGGAGTATCTATTGTTGTGACCGGTGAATCTATATAATGTTTATGAAGTTTATTTTCAACTGTGTCTGAATAAAATAGCAGTTATGCTCGTCTTCAAGATGTATATTTGAACAATGTATATTTTTTAAATGTTACAAATGTGACTCTGGAGCAAAATGTATGCATAATTTACACCAAAGCATAGCCAATACATAGTATCTAGATCAGTGTTTTTCAACCACTGTGCCGCGGCACACTAGTGTGCCGTGAGGTACAGTCTGGTGTGCCGTTGGAGATTATCTAATTTCACCTATTTGGGTTAAAAATATTTTTTGCAAACCAGTAATTATAGTCTGCAAATGATGTGTTGTTGTTGAGCTCGGCAGAGTAACCGTGTAATACTCTTCCATATCAGTAGGTGGCAGCAGGTAGCTAATTGCTTTGTAGATGTCGGAAACAGCGGGAGGCAGCGTGCAGGTAAAAAGGTATCTAATGCTTAAACCAAAAATAAACAAAAGGTGAGTGCCCCTAAGAAAAGTAATTGAAGCTTAGGGAAGGCTATGCAGAACGAAACTAAAACTGAACTGGCTACAAAGTAAACAAAAACAGAATGCTGGACGACAGCAAAGACTTACGGTGGAGCAAAGACTTACGGTGGAGCAAAGACGGCGTCCACAATGTACATCTGAACATGACCTGACAATCAACAATGTCTCCACAAAGAAGGATAACAACAACTAAAATCTTCTTGATTGATAAAACAAAGTAGATGCGGGAAATATCGCTCAAAGGAAGACATGAAACTGCTATAGGAAAATACCAAAAAAAGAGAAAAAGCCATTAAAATAAGAACGCAAAACAAGAACTAAAACACTACACACAGGAAAACAGCAAAAAAGTCCAAATAAGTCAGGGTGTGATGTGACAGGTGGTGACAGTACACCTACTTTGAGACAAGAGCTATATTGATGCATGCTTGGTTATGCGTTAAAGTCATATCCAACGACTTTTTATCGTCAACTGAGTTTAGTTTTTTAATGATGTCTGCTGGTGGTGTGCCTCCGCATTTTTTCAACGCAAAAAATGTGCCTTGGCTCAAAAAAGGTTGAAAAACACTGATCTAGATCACAAGGAAGAGTAGACTAGAGACAAAGATACAAACAGTTTCAATCATTCAGAACATATCATTGGCGGTCACTCGAACGAGTATGACGATCCTCCTGGTAGGGGTGTATCCCTTTATGGAGGAGGCCTGTGCGTGACTTTGTTTTACGTGGGGAGACTGGTGCACAGTCTCCCCTTGACAGAAATCGGGTCAGGGTCCAGTGGCATGGAGTCCAAGGCGACTGGGGACCCTTTTCTGCTGCAGCCTTCTTCCGCCATCGCAGCCGTTGTGGTAGTTCTTAAATCTACCGTCTTCCGCCTGCGCCGCCGTTGAGGTCTTCACCGTATCCCTGGCTAGGGGGCAGTCAGGCACTAGGCCTTTGCCAAGGGCCACCTGGGGTAACTGTAGTCAAGGGGTTAACCGCCTAGTGCCCCAAGACCCCATAGAGGAGCCTCTTTCACTTTAACGTCATGCCCAGGACACTTCAGAACATATACACAGTTTATCGGACAAATATTGATATTCATTTTGTATTATTATTATCATTCTTTTTGTAAATGCTTCATCATAACACCCTCCCTTCTAATAAAGTGATAATGTTGGACACAACTGCAGTATTAGATGCCAGTAGATTGTGCAGGTGTACCAACGGACGGCAATCGAAAACCAGTTCTTGCTAAAAACCGGTTCCCCAGTGCATCAATTCCTAGAAATTGGTTTGACAAAATGCCAAGCGGGTATCTTAAAGGTTCTTCCGGGTGGGGGTTACGTCATTGTGCAACGTGCGTAGAGATGTCAGATTGCATTGGAACAAACGTTAACATTTTACGAGAAAATATTTCAAGAGGAAGACATACGAAACATTTAAACGTACAGCATGCAATAATTATAAATGAAAGTCCCGTTCTTGAACCCCTCCGATTTTATCCCAGCAGCAGTAATGCTAGCACGTCATCTGAATACAACAGGTACTAACTAACCGCCTATCATGTTAGCGCTATTATTTGTTACATTGAAATGAATGCCTTCTGAGCATGACGAGAGAGATTCTGACCCGGCTCCGAGGCGGGCGGTACTCTCCCCGGTTCAAGTCTGCCACCGAGCAGCGACTAAGTTTGTGGTCAAAATCTTGCATCTGTTTGCTACAATAGACACTCCTAATTTTCGGTAGGTGAATGTTTAATTGTAGTCGGAGAAAAGTCGCATGTTTTCCTCCCACCAGAAATGTTACTCAGTCGTTATGTTATACAGGTTTAAGTCAAAACATTTAAATATCGTGTACAAGTCCGTTCATGTCAGCAATTAAAGGGGCTGTTTGCAACATTTACACAGATTCGACTTTCCGAAATATTTTACATAGTATAACCCTACGGCTTCTCGTACGTCATAACGTAATTATGTAAATACGTAACACTTGCACGCAGGGTGAGTGACAGTCGTAAATACCAATCATTTTATTTGGGCTCGTAACATTTTTTGTTACATAAATTCTGTAATTTTTTAAATATTTAGATGTGTTCTCTTAAACCACTAATGGTAACATAGTAGTGTTCTTGTTATATGTTTTGCCTTGAAAAATGTTACTGTGAGGAAGTTGCAAACAACACCTTTAACTTCAAATGTGAAACTAATATGTGATATTAACTTCTTACATGCAAAGTGAGGTATATCAAGCATTTATCATTTTGATGATCTTGGCTTACACTTTTTGAAACCCCACATTTTCTGAGATTTTCAATTCAAGGTTTTCACAAACTGTAAGGCAGGAGGTCTTTGTTTGTTTAAATATGTCCTTTCTAATACATTTTCGACCGTTTGTTACTCTCTGTGTCTTCTAGCCAATCAGGAAAATCAAATTGTCTAAAAATGCATTTTCCCATCGATAACGTGACATCATCGGCAAAGTGCGCGCTCTTTCAGTCAATTAGTGCGCGAGGAATGTATACATATATATATGACTTAGACTTCCTTTTTATTGTCATTCAAATTTGAACTTTACAGCACAGATAAGAACGAAATTTCGTTACATAAGCTCATGGTAGTGCAGGATAAAAAAAGCAATAAGGTGCATATATAAATAAATAAATATATATAAATAATATATAAATATATATACATAAAATATATAAATATATATAAATAAATAAATAGATTACTTTACAGATAAATATATTGCACTTTTTCCACATGCATCCACGTTTATAGATGTATGTTATATTGTCTTTTTTATTCCAGCGAGTTAATCCATTTTGGGGGGAGTTGAGGGGATAATTTACCGTATTTTTCGGAGTATAAGTCGCACCGGAGTACAAGTCACACCTGCCGAAAATGCATAGTAAAAAAGGAAAAAAACATATAAGTTGCACCGGAGCCCGGCCAAACTATGAAAAAAACTGCAACTTATAGTCCGAAAAATACGGTAATTATGATGCGTTCAAGAGTCTTACGGCTTGAGGGAAAAAGCTGTTACAGAACCTGGAAGTTCTGCTTCGGAGGCTGCGGAACCTCTTTCTAGAGTCCAGCAGTGAAAACAGTCCTTAGTGGGGGTGGGAGGAGTCTTTGCAGATTTTCTGAGCCCTGGTCAGGCAGCGGCTTTTTGCGATCTCCTGGATAGGAGGAAGAGGAGTCCTGATGATCGTTTCCGCCGTCCTCACCAATCTCTGGAGAGACTTCCAGTCTGAGGCATTGCAGGCTCCAGTCCAGACAGAGATGCTGTTGGTCAGCAGGCTCTCTATAGTGCCTCTGTAGAATGTGGTGAGAATGGGGGGAGGGAGCTGTGCTCTTTGCATCCGACGCAAAAAGTGCATGCGCTGCTGAGCTCTTTTTACAAGAGCTCCGGTGTGTAGGGACCAGGTTATATTGTCAGTTATCTGCACCCCCAGGAACTTGGTGCTGCTTACTATCTCCACCGCTGTGCCGTTGATGTAGAGTGGAGCGTGGCTGGACTGGTGCTTCCTGAAGTCGACGATGATCTCCTTGGTCTTGTTGACATTCAGGACCAGGTTGTTGGTTCTGCACCAGTCAACCAGATGTTTCACCTCTTCCCTGTAGTCCATGTCATTGTTGTCACGGATGAGGCCCACTACTGTTGTGTCGTCCGCATACTTCACAATGTGGTTAGTAGTGGACCTGGCGCAGTCATCAACGTGAACAGCAGCGGATATATATATATATATATATATATATATATATATATATATATATATATATATATATATATATATATATATATATATATATGTATATTTTTATATACATATATATATATTCAGCCCGGGCCCCGGCCAAATTGTTTTAACCTAATGCGGCCCCCGAGTCCAAAAGTTTGGGGACCCTTGGTGTAAGCCATAATCATCAAAATTATAACTAATAAAGGCTCACTTTGCATGTAATAAGTTAATATCACATGTGACTAAATGTTACACTCTTGTGTAATTTCCATGGCAAATTCCACAGAAGAATATTTATTTATTACATTTATTTTCAGGAAAGTACCCTTTTATTTCTCTTTATTTTTATTGATTCATTTATTGATTGATTTATTTATTTTTTCTATGCTACAGATGTGACCTCACTGTAGACCAGGGGTGTTAAACTCATTTCAGATCGGGGGCC
Organism: Nerophis lumbriciformis; assembly: GCF_033978685.3. Lineage (NCBI taxonomy): Eukaryota > Metazoa > Chordata > Actinopteri > Syngnathiformes > Syngnathidae > Nerophis > Nerophis lumbriciformis. The sequence continues at coordinate 27,149,498 of NC_084559.2, forward strand.
ACATGGAGAAAAATCTACTCCCGAGTGGGCCGGACTGGTAAAATCACAGCACAATAACTTAAAAATAAAGACAACTTCCAAATTGTTTTCTTTGTTTAAAAATAGAGCAAGCACATTGTAAAAATGTACAAATCATAATGTTTTTTGTTTTTTTTACACTTACATGTTGCGGTTAATATTATTTTATCCTTATTTGTCGTTTTTTGGTGTTAATTTTGAATCTATCAAGATAAAAAAATAATATCAAAATCAAATTACAGTATGTTATTTATGTAGTTTGCTCATTTTCCTCGACTGGTGCACTAACATCATGTGGTTTATTAATTTTTTTACATATGTAGCATCATCTACAAAGATACAAATAATTGCTATTGCGACATCTAGTGGACACATTTAGAACAGCAGTTTCTTTCATTCAAAAATTTTGGCAGATTTTTATACTTAGCAAACTCATCCTGCAAGCCGGATAAAACCTGTTTGCCGGCCTGATCCGGCCCAGGGGCCATACGTTTGACACTCCTGCTGTAGACTTTGTAAGGTCATGTTTCCTCTAAAGTAAACAAAATTGATGCGGACCACCTTTTTTTCTCTCTTTTTTTTCCAAATAAGAATCAATAAGAGAACCCTTAAGAAACGGAATCGATAAGCAGACTTCAAAGTGGAATTGGAACCGTAAAAATCGTATCAATTCCCATTCCTAGGTGTACCTAATGCTGCTTTTAATTAGTTTATATATCATATATAGAATTACATATATATATATATATATATATATATATATATATATATATATATATATATATATATATATATATATATATATATATATATATATATATATATATATATATTTCATACCGGTAACACTTTAGTATGGGGAACATATTATAAGTAACAAAGACTTAATTTAGAGTTATTTGGTTAGGGTTAGAGGTAATAAGGGTAATAAGGCCATGCAGAATAAGGCATTAATAAGTACTTAATAATGACTAATTAAGAGCCAATATGTTACTAATTTGCATGTTAATAAGCAACTCATTAATGGTGAATATGTTCCCCATACTAAAGTGTTACCTTAATACCTAAACAGCTACATTACAAACAGGTACACAAACTCCCTCTCCTTGCTTGAACTATTTGTCGTGTGCATGGATGCTCAATGCCAATCAATGACCCCCGTGCAGGTGTTCTTGGCGGGAGGATGTCAAGGCTTCCTCGCAATGCTCATGATCAGCCCTCCATCGCCGTTGTCTTGGATTTATAAGCACACACGAGTACATCTGCAAAGTGGAGCTCCCCACAGACCGCAGTCTGTGTTAGTCGGGTGTAGTTTGTACTTGCCGCTGCAGCAGGCGCCTGCTGTGTAGGATTGCAAAGCGCGTTGGTAATGTGATGCCCAGAGAGCATCGGCGTTGGCAAACAGCAGCACAGACAGCTTGCGTGAGAGGCGTCACCTGGGAGGGCTGTTAAGGGAGGGAGGAAGTGGGGAGCTGACGCTGATTACATTTCTTGGTGTGACACTGAGGCTGCAATGTCTATTTTTCATTCTGGTTTCTGAATAAATAAAAAAATTCATTTAAAAAAAGAAAAAAAGATTTGATGTATTTCCAGCAAATGTTTCAAATGTTCATTAATTTCTCTTGATGGCAAAATAGTAGAACAATTTGTTTTCAGGAAGTGAGGAGTATATCAACGGAGTAATTGTATTTATGTTATTGAATATGGAAGTCAAATAGGTCAAATAGGTTTTCTATTTCTGATTGTGGAGGGAGAGTGTGATCAGCCCGCCTGCAGGAGCAAAGGTCACCGCCTCTGTCGATGGGGTTGAGGGCGGAGCACCATCGGCTAGGGGCGGGGCATGTGCTGACGGCGAGACACAGCTGGCAGGTGATTAGATTTCACAAGTGGTACGTGGTAATCTAATCATCTTGTTGTCTTTAACAGTGAGCGGCCAGTGGAGGAGAGGAGGTGGGAGAGACTGGAGAGAAAACGTCTGAAAAGATTGTTAATTGATATACATGCGCAATAAAACTTTGCTGAAACGGCACGCCTTGCTCCTGTGACGTGAGTAAACGTGGAACGCGTTGGAAACGACTTCCACACTGATATTGCACATTTTCTTCAAGGTTTGAAGTAGGGCTGTACGGTGTACCGGTATTAGTATAGTACCGCAATACTAATGAATCATATTCGGTACTATACCGCCTCTAAAAAAGTACCAGTCCGCCACCCGTCGTCGTCACGTCGTGTCATGCAGACGAGCATGTTTGGCAGTGCACAATCACAGAGTACTTACAAGCAGACACATTGTATAGACAGAAAAGGGAGAACGGACGCATTTAGGTTTAAAAACTAAAGATAAAGGTGAAGTTATAACACTGGGTGCTCAGGAAGAGGTGTTTTAAGACATGGCTAGCTAGCTAGCGGCTAATGCCTAGCCGCAGTCAGCAGGGCTGTAACTACTTCTAATTCACTATTACTAACCATGCTTCAATACACAACACAGCTATAACATTGGATGTGTTAAGGACAAGATAATATATCACTATGTCCGATCGATCATATTAACTTTGATCACACTACACATAAGTGAATGAACGCATACTTAGTCAACAGCCATACATGTGGCAGTATAAACAACGCCAACACTGTCATAAACATGTGCCATATAGTGAAACCACACTAAACAACAACGACAAACACATTTTGGGAGAATATTTGCACCGCAACACAACATAAACACTACAGAACAAATTCCCAGAATTCCCTGCAGCACCAACTCTTCCGGGACGCTAGAATATAAACAAATGCCATTGGTGGATCTACACCTAACAGCCACTGTAATGATACCAAGTACTGGAGTGTAACTAGTCCAGGGATCGGCAACCCAAAATGTTGAAAGAGCCACATTGGACCAAAAATACAAAAACAAATCTGTCTGGAGCCGCAAAATACTAAAAGCCATATTACATGCAGATAGTTTGTCATGAGATATAAAGTAAATTAAGATGACTTAAAGGAAACTAAATGACCTCAAATATACCTACACATGAGGCATAATGGTGCAATATGTACATATAGCTAGCCTAAATAGCATGTTAGCATTGATTAGCTTGCAGTCATGCAGTGACCAAATATGTCTGATTAGCACTCCACACAAGTCAATAACATCAACAAAACTCACCTTTGTGCATTCATACACAACGTTAAAAGTTTGGTGGACAAAGTGAGACAGAAAAAGAAGTGGCATAAAACACGTCCTCGAAAGTCGGAGAAAGTTATACAAATAAACAAACTACGGTGAGTTCAAGGACCGCCAAAATTAGTAGGACAAAATGGCGCTCGCCAAATACTCGAATCAGTGAAGCATGTTTAATATAAACAGTGTGCTTTATAATAATTAGGGAGGTTCGGGTCATGTTTGTCCTCCTACAGAAACCATGTTAACACAAAAAATACTTATTTTTTCCCCCTCATCTTTTTCCATCTTTCATACATTTTTGAAAAAGCTCCCGAGAGCCACTAGGGCGGCGCTAAAGAGCCACGGGTTGCCGACCCCCGATCTAGTCGATACTACTATGATTACATCGATGTTTTTTAGCGTCACAAAACAAAAAAACTCAGGAAATATATCCCTGGACACATGAGGACTTTGAATATGACCAATGTATGATCCTGTAACGACTTGGTATCAGATTGATACCCAAATTTGTGGTGTCATCCTAAACTAATGTAAAGTATCAAACAACAGAAGAATAAGTTATTATTACATTTTAACAGAAGTGTATATAGAACATGTTGACAGAGAAAGTAAGCAGATATTAACAGTAAATGAACAAGTAGATTAATAATTCCTTTTCTACCACTTGTCCTTAATAATGTTGACAAAATAATACAATATAAATGACACAATATGTTACTGCATATGTCAGCAGACTAAATTAGGAGCCTTTATTTGTTTACTTACTAATAAAAGACAAGTTGTCTTGTATGTTCACTATTTTATTTAAGGACAAACTTGCAATATTAAACATATGTTTAATGTGCCCTAAGATTTTTTGTTAAAATAAAGCCAATAATGTCATTTTTTGTGGTCCCCCTTTATTTAGAAAAGTACCAAAATACACTTTGGTACCGGTACCAAAATATTGGTATCGGGACAACACTAGTTTGAAGTATATCTGATATTTCTGAATTTCTTTATAATTACAGGCCTGCTACTGACAGTTTAGTCACGTTTGTGTTTTCCTGTGTTCCGTGCTTTTTTCCTGTCCAGCGCTCTTATTTTGGTTACTTTTTCCTGTCACTGCACGTCTGTCCTGAGCGCTAACTCCCTCACCTGTCTCTGATTGGCACTCTACATACACATGTTACCTGTTGCCAATCAGGCTTCTTTATAAGCCAAACTGCCCTGCACACAGGCCTGGATTATTCTACCTGCTGGTCGGCTACCTGTGCACCTCCCTGTTGCTAATAAATATACTTTAATACATAATAAATAACCACAAGGCCTGCTCAGTGGCCTTGCGGTTAGATTGTTCGCCCTGGGCTCGGTAGGTCGTGAGTTCAAGCCCCGGCCGAGTCATACCAAAACTATAAAAATGGGACCTATTACCTCCCTGTTTGACACTCAGCATCAAGGGTTGGAATTGGGGGTTAAATCACCAAAATGATTCCCGAGTGTGGCCACCGCTGCTGCTCACTGCTCCCCTCACCTCCCAGCGGGTGGAACAAGGGGATGGGTCAAATGCAGAGGGTAATTTCAACACACTTATTGTGTGTGACTATCAGTGGTACTTTAACTTTAACTTTTAACTGCACGCCGTCTGCTATTTCCGCATCCTTGGGGTCACGCTACAAGCAACGTTCGCCAGATCGTGACAGAATGATTTTTTTTCTACTGTCTGGCACGCAACCTTTGTTACATTTCAATGTGGGCGTTGTTGGTTTGGACCCCAGGATGCAAAAAATTTTTTAATTAATGACAAAATAAATAAAATGATAAATGGGTTGTACTTGTATAGCGCTTTTCTACCTTCAAGGTACTCAAAGCGCTTTGACACTACTTCCACATTTACCCATTCACACACACATTCACACACTGATGGAGGGAGCTGCCATGCAAGGCGCTAACCAGCACCCATCAGGAGCAAGGGTGAAGTGTCTTGCTCAGGACACAACGGACATGACGAGGTTGGTACTAGGTTGGGATTGAACCAGGGACCCTCGGGTCGCGCACGGCCATTCTTCCACTGCGCCACGCCGTCCCTAAAACAAAATAGTGAAGCAGGGGAATGCACAGGAAGCATAGGAAACATTATGCAGCATGGATCCAGAGAATAGTACTGGCATTAAAAGCATCTACTACACTGCAAAAAGTCAGTGCTCAAAAATAAGAAAAAAAAAAAAAAAGAGGGGTATTTTACTTGAACCAAGCAAAATTATTTGCCAATAGAACAAGAAAATTTGGCTTGTCAAGACTTTCCAAAACAAGTAAAATTAGCTAACCTCAATGAACCCAAAAATACCTTAAAATAAGTATATTTTCACTAATAACAAGTGCACTTTTCTGGGTAGAAAAAAAAAACGAGACCTTTTTGCTCAAAGTATTGAAAAATATTCTTAAATTAAGTAAATGCTAGTGCCATTATCTTGACATAATGATATGCGCTCGGCATTACATTTCTTGAAAGCAGCAAACTTATACTAAAAACTAATTTAATGTTCTTAATGGAAAGGCAACAAGGCAGCCGCTTCTTACTCTCGGGGTCTCCTAGCTGCTCAGGCAAATCATAAGGTCTAAAAATGTATTTTTCCATTGACAACATGACATCATTGCGGCAAGTGCGTGCTCTTTCAGTCAATTAGTGCGCATATATACAGCCCGGCCCCAGGCCAAAATGTTTTTACGGTAATTGTAATTTTGAGAAATTTATCTGAATGTGCATGAACTATTTCTGTTCAAAATTGTTAGAAATGTCACATGTTAAATGTTTCAATATTAACTGTCCGTTTACTGTACTGTGCCAACTGTACTACTATGTGTATGAGTATGTGTTTTCTATTGTTTCATTGAACATAAAACAACAAAGTCCATTGGGATGTCATCTGTTTTAATTATGAGACACAATTGTGTCAAAATCATAATTTTTTTTTCATGCTTGAAATAAGAAATTATTACTTTAAAAAAGTAGTTTTATACTTGTGAGTGTTGATGACACAGCTTTGCATCAGTTGATATTCTAGTTTCAAGCATGTTTTACTCAATATAGGTAATCAAATCTCAGCTACAAGCTGTAATATCTTACTGAGAACATTTAGGACCAAAACCCTTAAAACAAGTAAAACACTCTAACATAAAATCTGCTTAGTGAGAAGAATGATCTTATCAGACAGAAAATAAGCAAATATCACCCTTATTTGAAATATTTAATCTTACTTAGTTTTCAGTTATTGCAGTGTAGAGCAGGGGTAGGGAGCCTATGGCTCTCGGGTCAGATGTGGCTCTTTTGATGACTGCATCTGACTCTCAGATAAATCTTAGTGTCACAGTGTTACATTTTTTTTTCAAAATATAAAACATTCTCATGCCTTTGAATCCATCCATCCGTTTTCTATTGCACCTGTTCAAGAAGTCGCATTAATGGTAAGAAGTAGGGATGTCCGATATTATCGGCCGATAAATGCTTTAAAATGTAATATTGGAAATTATCGGTGTCAGTTTCATAATTATCGGAATCGGTTTCAAAAAGTAAAATGTATGACTTTTTATAACGCCGCTGTGTACACGGACGTAGGGAGAAGTACAGAGCGCCAATAATCCTTAAAGGCACTTCCTAATATCTACGGCTTTTCACAGTCACAAGTGAATGCAAGCCATACTTGGTCAACAGCCATACAGGTTACACTGAGGGTGGCCGTATAAACAACTTTAACACTGTTACAAATATGCGCCACACTGTGAACCCACACCAAACAAGAATGACAAACACATTTCGGGAGAACATCCGCACTGTAACACAACATAAACACAACAGAACAAACAACCAGAATCCTTTGCAGCACTAACTCTTCCGGGACGCTACAATATACACCCCCGCTACCCCATTCCCTCCCACCTCAACCCCGCCCACCTCAACCTCCTCATGCTCTCTCAGAGAGAGCATGTTCCAAATTCCAAGCTGCTGTTTTGAGGCATGTTAAAAAAAATAATGCACTTTGTTGGCATTTTTTTCCATAACTTGAGTGGTTTTATTTTGAAAAACCTTGTTACATTGTTTAATGCATCCAGCTGGGCATCACAACAAAATTAGGCATAATAATGTGTTAATTCCACGACTGTATATATCGGTATCGGTTGATATCGGTATCGGTAATTAAGAGATGGACAATATCGGAATATCGGATACCGGTAAAAAAGCCATTATCGGACACCTTTAGTAAGAAGTATTTTAATTGTTATTGGTTAGCTTTAGAATAACAATGTTATTAAAAAGAATAAGAGATGTAATATACTCTAAAAATGTTGGTCTTACTTAAAAAATGCAGTCATTTAGTTGTATTCAGTGTTAAAAAATATTATATGGCTCTCACGGAAATACATTTTAAAATGATTTGGCTTTCATGGCTCTCTCAGCCAAAAAGGTTCCCGACCCCTGTACTAGCGTGTGCTATCAAGTTTGTACATGTTTTTTAATACATGCAAACCTTTAGTAGATCAGGCCCTAAATGTAGTATATGACATCATGGGAACAGTTTGGGAATGCTCTTTTTCTAGCATGACTTCCCCTAAGTACTCAAAGCGTGAACACTGTGAAAGAATGTAAGAACCCTGACCTTCGCCATAATCAAGTACTTTTAAAATGGACTAAAACAGAGATTTTGTGTCATGCATCTCGTATTCTAAATTCTAATAGACACATACAAAACAATTCCCACAGACAAACTTCAATATTGTGTAGAAAGTCTTCCACACTGCAAAAACTGAAATCTAAGTAAGATTAAATATCTCAAATAAGGGTGATATTTGCTTATTTTCTGTCTGATAAGATCATTCTTCTCACTAAGCAGATTTTATGTTAGAGTGTTTTACTTGTTTTAAGGGTTTTGGTCCTACATTATCTCAGTAAGATATTACAGCTTGTAGCTGAGATGTTATGAGCTATATTGCGTAAAACATGCTTGAAACTAGAACATCAACTGTTGCAAAGCTGTGTCATCAACACTCACAAGTATAAAACTACTTTTTTAAAGTAATAATTTCTTACTTCAAGCATGAAAAAAAAAATCATGAAGATAATGGCACTAGCATTTACTTAATTTAAGAATATTTTTCAACATATTGAGCAAAAAGGCCTCTTTTTTTCCCACCAAGAAAAGTGGACTTGTTATTAATGAGAATATACTTATTTTAAGGTATTTTTAGGTTCATTGAGGTTAGCTAATTTTACTTGTTTTGGAAAGTCTTGAATTTTCTTGTTCTATTGGCAGATAATTTTGCTTAGTTCAAATAAAATACCCCTCATTTTTGTATTTTTTTTTTCTTGTTTTTGAACACTGACTTTTTGCAGTGCAATAAGAGTTAAAGCAATCCTAATGTATTCTATTATGTTTAATTATTAGGTTTTATTATAAGGTGTCCACATTTCTTTGTGTGTGTGTGTGTGTGTCAATCTTTTGTCCAAATGATTTTAATGTGCAAATAAAAGGCTGCCTTCACAGTAAGCACACTGTTCAAACCAGGAGTGTCCTTTAGTGACACTTTACCTGTCTGTCTGGTTGGGCCAACTTGACTTTCGCAAGTAGGATGGGCATGTAGTCACAGGTTTCAGGCTTGTTGTTTTGTCGCACACAGCATCCCGAAAGTATTCACAGCGCTTCACTTTTTCCAAATGTTTTGTTAGAGCCAAAAAAAGAATGCATCTATTTTTCGTCCTCGAAATTGTACATATAATACTACATGATACCAATGTCAATATGTTGTTTTAAATGAACGTTTTTGCAATTTTATTCCAAAAAATTAATAAATAAAATCACATGTACTGTACATAAGTAGTCAGACCCTTTGCTTAATACTTTGTTGATGCACCTTTGGCAGCAATTACAGCCTCAAGTCTTTTTGAATACGATGCCATAAGCTTGCAGCACCTCTCAGGCTCCATCAGATTGGATGGGAAGCGTTAAGTTTCATCCAGGATGTTTCTGTACATTGCTGCATTCGTCTTAGTCTAGTCAGGGAGGTGACCAAGAACCCGATGGTCACTCCGTCAGTGCTACAGCATTCCTGTGTGGAAAGACGAGAACCTTCCAGAAGGACAACCACATCTGCAACAATCCACCAATCAGGCCTGTATGAGAAACAACATTTTCTGGTCTGATGAGACAAAGATCAAACTATTTGGCGTGAATGCCAGACGTCAGGTTTGGAGGAAACCAGGCACCGTTCATCACCAGTCCAATACCATCTCTATGATGGCAGCATCATGCTGTGGTGATTTTTTTTCAGCGGCAGGAACTGGGAGACTAGTCAGGATAGAGGGAAAGATGAATGCAGCAATGTACAGAGACATCCTGGATTAAAACCATCGCTTTCCATCCAATCTGACGTTGCATTAGAGGTACCGCAAAGAGGAATGAGCGAAACTGCCCAAAAATATTGTAATTGTGCCAAGCTTGTGGGATCGTATTCAAAATATTTGAGGCTGTAATTTCTGCCAAAGGTGCATCAACAAAGTATTGAGCAAAGGCTGTGAATACTGTACATGTGATTTATTTAAATATTTTTTTAAAAAAATAAATTCACAAAACAACTTTTGCACATTGTCATTATGAGTTATTACGTTCTACGTTCCCTAAGATCTTCTTCATCCATCCATCTCACTGTCCCCTTATTTAAACTGTCCACCATCTTTGGAACTCATTACCACCATACCTTTGTAACTTAAACTCAATATCCCTCTTCAAATCAAGGCTCAAAACACACCTATTCCTGACTGCTCATTCATTGTAAATCTTATCGATCTTTGTTGTTGTTGTTTTTGTTGTTTTTATCCAATTGATTTTATTGTTTTGATTTTGTACGGTGTCCTTGAGTGCCCAGCAAGGCGCCTTATAAGTAAAATGTATTATTATTTATTATTATTATTATTATCTGTAGAATGTTTAGGCCAAAAATGAATGAAAAAGAAAATTCGGTCCAAGCTTGGGCCCCTGAAGAGGAAAAAAACCTCATAGCCATAGCACACATAAACATGTGTGTAAGAGGAAAACATCGAAGAACACAAAGGACATTAAAGACATTAAAAGCTGATGCAACCAGCTCACTCAAGCAGTGCCATTTCTACATAGACAAAAGTAAAACAACAACAAACAAAAAAACAAGTGACCAATAATATATATTGCGCACACACGATTGCACCATGCATAGACAAGCAACCAAACAAAAACATAATTTCAACACCCACACACACGCCATCGTCTGCTGGGTTGGGGGGGGAGAATGGCCAGAGACAGGAGCAGACCCAACAAAGCAACCAAGAGAGCCCAAAAGGGTCCCAAAGGTAAAAAAACCCACATGAAACACAAAAAAAAGACACAAGAGCAGAACGCTCCTGCCACCAGCAGCCACTACAGCGGCGCCTTCGTGGAAAAAAATAAAAAATAAAAAATAATTTAAAAAAATGCTGTAAGATAACAACATGTGGAAAAAGTGGAGCGCTGTGAATACTTTCTAGAGTGCCAGGTTCAAACACTGATGACACATATTAAACAGACGAGAAGCAAGGAATCATGCAGACACAGAGTTAAATTTTGCTCCATTGAGGAAAGACGTTATTTGGGCTGTACTCTCGTTACAGATCCAAAAAAACCTCTCTAAAGTCCAGCCCACGTGCTTCCTCTATTTATTTGGGAGGTCCCTGGTTACATCACTGAAGCTGTCGCTGAGGGAAGGAGTTAATCTCGACAGTTAGACACAATGTATGATAATACAAAAATCCAAATGTGCTGACAGTCGTGCTATCGCCTTGTCTCTGCCTTGTCTGCATCACGGTACTCGATGTTCGGCCTTGGCAGTCAGCAGGCCGATTCCGGAAACAAACACTGACACCAGACTGGCTTGCAATCTTTTGGATTGCCAGCTTTGCACAGACAAAGAAGAATACAATTTCAGCACAATTGATAATAACTATAGCAACGGCCCTTAAGCATAATAGTTGTGTGATAATATATACATACCGTATTTTTCGGATTATAAGTCGCAGTTTTTTTCATAGTTTGGCCAGAGGTGCGACTTATACTTAGGAGCGACTTATGTGTGAAATTATTAACACATTACCGTAAAATATCAAATAATATTATTTATCTCGTTCACGTAAAAGACTAGACGTACCGATAGAAGAGGAAGCGGCGCATTGTCTGCCTTTGGAGTTGGCAGAGTTGTTTAGAAGCGACACCAAGGAAGAAGATTTCATCGGATTTAGCGATTAGGAGTGACAGATTGTTTGGTAAACGTATAGCATGTTCTATATGTTATAGTTATTTGAATGACTCTTACCATAATATGTTACGTTAACATACCAGGCACGTTCTCAGTTGGTTATTTATGCCTCATATAACATACATTTATTCAGCCTGTTGTTCACTATTCTTTATTTATTTTAAATTGCCTTTCAAATGTCTATTTGTCATGATCCGTGGTCCGGATCATGTTTTTGTTATTTTCTGTTAGCTTTGGACTCTTTTAGTTCCTGTTTGTGACATCTCTGAGTTTGGTAAGTAACCATGGTAACCAAACCAAACTTAGAGATGTCACAAACAGTAACTAAAAGAGTCCAAAGCTAACAGAAAAATAACATAGTATAGAAATATATACAAACATAATATATAAATAAAATAACATACCATAAGTAACCATGGTAACCAAACCAAACTCAGAGATGCCACAAACAGTAACTAAAAGAGTCCAAACTAACAGAAAATAACATAATATATAAATATATATAAACATGATGTATAAATAAAATAACATACCATAAGTAACCATGGTAACCAAACCAAACTCAGAGATGCCACAAACAGTAACTAAAAGAGTCCAAACTAACAGAAAATAACATAATATATAAATATATATAAACATAATATATAAATAAAATAACATACCATAAGTAACAATGGTAACCAAACCAAACTCAGAGATGTCACAAACAGTAACTAAAAGAGTCCAAAGCTAACAGAAAATAACATAATATATAAATATATATAAACATAATATATATATAAAATAACATACCATAAGTAACCATGGTAACCAAACCAAACTCAGAGATGTCACAAACAGTAACTAAAAGAGTCCAAAGCTAACAGAAAATAACAAAAGCATGATCCGGACCACGGATCATGACACTATTCTTGGTGTTGGATTTTATCAAATAAATTTCCCCCAAAAATGCGACTTATATACGTTTTTTTCCTTCTTTATTATGCATTTTCGGCCGGTGCGACTTATACTCCGAAGCGACTAATAATCCGAAAAATACGGTAATTATTCTAACACAGAGGCACTGTGAGTGCAACGTCTTGCAAACTTGCAATAAATTAGTTGTTTAACTTTCATTTTCCTTCTATATTCTTGGTTAAGAGTTAGCTTGTTTTTTGTTTTTTTTGTGTGAAAGTGCCTGCTGATTAGCTTCAGACATGTAGGACACGTTGACAAAGAGGCCTCGGGATATTGGCTCCGGACAAGACGTATGGCGCTGGACCTTTCCCTTCAATGGGCTCCTCTGCATGGCAGCCATGCCGAGAGGGGGGCTCCGGGGTCGGTGGGCACTGTGGTGGTTGCTTGAGAACTTGTGTGTTTCCCAGCCAACGCACGTCCAAAGAATAACAATTTCACAAGCCACGAAGACCATCCATGGAGCTGTGGGGGTCGTGTCTAGAAAGCCCCAGCCAAACGCTCTCCTCTCATGCAGCGTCCTGTGTACTCCTATAAATACATCTCCTATTTGTATAGAGGCGATATGCATCTTTGGGAAAATACCACAATGTTGACATAGGAGCGCCCTCTACACCCCCCCCCCCCACCCCCATCCCCGCTTCCCCCTCCCCTCCGACACTTTCTAGCCCTTGTTGAACTTTTGAGAAACGCACCGAGCGAGCGGCGGAAAAGCCATAGAGGAAGGCAGAGAAATGGAAGGGGACTAGGGGGTAAAAGAAGTGTCTTTTAGGGGCCTCCACGGTCTTTAAGCCACTATGGCATCCACCAGAGCCCTCACATACACTCGGCCTCCAAAGGGCTTTTGTCCCGTAAAGAGGGGCTTGGCTAAATTGGGGGTGCTTGTGGATTGGCGGGTGGGATGAGGCTCGGTGCAGTATATTTGGCTCCCACGTCTCCATCACGGGAATGGTGAGCTTTTTTTTCCTCAACAAGGTGGAGGGGCAAAAGGGACTCTAGCTTTTTTTTTTTTTTTTTTTTTTTTAAGGGGGCTGGGGCAGAGGGAGGTTTGGAAATCTTCCAAACAGTGCCTTTTTGCTTTCAAAGAAAGCCCACTTGTGTAAATGTGCTCTTTGTCCCTTGGCCTATTGTTTGAATAGCATTGTGGACTTTTTGTGAGAAGCTCACAGGGGCCTGCGGGGGCCACAGAGGGACTGAGGGGCCCTCTGGTTGAATGACTTTCCGCTAAAACAACAGGGTTGTGGAAAGGTACTTTTAAGGACTATTTATGCAGTTTGATTCCACAAGGTATATATTTAGTTCATTTAAAAGGGCAAATACATACATATGAACATTTGACATGAAAATATGTGCAATTATAGCCGATGGATCATGTCTGTCTTTAGTCACTTGGCAAAATAAAATGAAGACAAACACATTCACAACACAGATTAACAATCATAAAATGTACAATTCCAGGTTAAAATGCCAAAAGTTTTAAGCAACAAATGTAGCTTATACATTATATGTAGAGATGTCCGATAATATCGGCAGGCTGATAAATGCGTTAAAATGTAATATCGGAAATTATCGGTATTGTTTTTTTTATTATCGGTATCGTTTTTTTAATTTATTTTTAATTTATTTTTTTTATTTTTTTATTAAATCAACATAAAAAACACAAGATTCACTTACAATTAGTGCACCAACCCAAAAAACCTCCCTCCCCCATTTACACTCATTCACACAAAAGGGTTATTTCTTTCTGTTATTAATATTCTGGTTCCTACATTATATATCAATATATATCAATACAGTCTGCAAGGTATACAGTCCGTAAGCACACATGATTGTGCGTGCTGCTGGTCCACTAATAGTACTAACCTTTAACAGTTTATTTGACTAATTTTCATTCATTACTAGTTTCTATGTAACTGTTTTTATATTGTTTTACTTTCTTTTTTATTCAAGAAAATGGTTTTAATTTATTTATCTTATTTTATTATTATTTTTAAAAAGTACCTTATCTTCACCATACCTGGTTGTCCAAATTAGGCATAATAATGTGTTAATTCCACGACTGCATATATCGGTTGATATCGGTATCGGTTGATATCGGTATCGGTAATTAAAGAGTTGGACAATATCGGAATATCGGATATCGGCAAAAAGCCATTATCGGACATCCCTAATTACATGAATATATAAAACGCGTTTTAACACTCCCAGTTTATACCAGTAGGCTATAAATACAATTACAATTTTGACTCTCAAGCTGGCATTTTTCCAAGCCCTTACTAAATGATGCTTGTGTTGCCAGTTTTATATTTATAGTATGCAAACTAATGATATATTTTTATGAAATTGTATTAAATAAGTACATTTTGTAAAATGTAAAAATGTATACTTATATTTTATAGGTATTGTGTTCCATGTTTGACACACTCGATAAGAAAATAAGTTTCCTGAACACATTTTTTCTAAACGACACCAAAACAGTTCTCACTTTAAAGTACAACGTTTTTGAGAGAAGGTGGAGTTAGGTCGTTAAGAATTGTGTATACAAGAACTGAATCAGAATACTTTATTAAGTTTTAGCAATTGAGTAGGTTATTTTTGTTGAGTATTCTGCAATAATGATACATTGTGGGCCTTTTATGTAGTATTTTTATTTTTTTAATTTTTTTTAAATAAATAACTTTCGCTGCAACTTCCACTGGATTTGTCTTTTATATATATTATACACACATATATATATATATATATATATATTCAAAACTGTGATTTATCTGATTGAAAATCCTTAATATTTGACATATATATATATATATATATATATATATATATATATATATATATATATATATATATATATATATATATATATATAGTATTCACAGTTTTGAATTTGGATAAATCCAAACTAATTTAAGTCTGGATTTGTCTGTGTCCAGCTTGTGATACAGTAATTTAAGTAAGTATATATATATTTTTTAATAAGATATTCAATTATAGTAAATATTAAAATAAGTGCTGTAATATGATAAATATTTTTGATTAGACTAATCACACTTTTGAATTTGAATACATCTAATTTAATTTAAGTGTGGATTTGTCTGTGTCGAGCTTGGGATATGGTAATTTACTTAAATACGTTTTTAATTGTATATTAAATTATAGTAAATATTTTAAAATAATGATGTCAAATGATAAATATTTTAATCAGAATAATCACACTTTTGAATTTGAATTAATCCTAATTCATTCAATTGTGGATCTTGTGATACAATAATTTAAGTAAGATTTTTTGAAGTTATATACTGCATTAAATTATAGTAAATATAAATTCATGCTTTCAAATGATAAAACAATTAGATAAATCACACTTTTGAATTTGTATTAATCATTATTAATCACATATTAAGTGATAGTAAATATTCAATATTCAATAGTCAAATGATAATAACATGTAATCAGATTAATCACTTAATCACACGTTTGAATTTGGAATAGTCGCAATTAATTACAGGTTATTACTTTCTTGCATATTTTAAATCAACTTAAAAATGATCCCACTATTTGTACATACATGCAATTTTATTGTCAGAATGTCAAACAGGAATATTTTGTAGCTGTTTTACTTGAATGCACATCATTTATTTGCTTATAAATCGGTAACAGTTGTAGCCAAAGCACACTCGGGGTGTATTTCGGAGTGAAATGTGCCAGCGAAAACATGAGTTGGAGTCCCCTCACTCATCTTTGCACTGGTGCAAGTATTGACCTGATCACTGACCTTTCTGCTAAATATCCGCGTTTAAGGTAAATGAGAAAATACATTGTGTGATTAATCTGCGTACATGAGTTGAGTTGAGTTTATTTGGAACATGCATGCATACAACATGATACGTCGCAATTTCCAGTTTCTCTATTCAACATGTTCAAAAAGGAGTAGGAAGAAGCAGAGTTTATTTAATCCTACCCCCTTTTCTTTTACATAGCAGTTGCTAAAACTTTTGTTCACTTCCTGTTCTCAATTCATTCACAATATACTCCATAAGTACCGTATTTTTCGGAGTATAAGTCGCACCGGAGTATAAGTCGCACCTGCCGAAAATGCATAATAAAGAAGGAAAAAAACATATATAAATCGCACTGGAGTCCGGCCAAACTATGAAAAAAACTGCGACTTATAGTCCGAAAAATACGGTAATTACAATACAAATAAATGAATAAATAATAATTAGTGAAGTAAGTTATATTTCATATGGTGAGATAAATAAGATTACCTAGAAAATGAATGGATGGTTCTTCTTTGTACTTTGTAAACACTTTAAGTTTGAAGAGTTTCTTGAAGTGGATCATATCAATATATTGTTTGATTTCTTGGCTTAATCCATTCCATAATTTAATTACCCATACTTATTAATCCTAAATTAATTAATGATTAACTGATTAATTAATTTTGCCACTGGTATTAACTGTTGATTAATTAAGTGTTGTACGTGCGTACAAATGTTTTAAATTACATTTTTCTCTACAAGATTAAATACATGCATGATTAATGCGATTATTTTTGTGATTGAGTTATTAACTCATTACTTTTGACAGCCCTAATTTCAATCATTTCCCAAACTCACTTGCAGAAAAAAACAGTTTAGAAGTTCAGGCTTCAAAAATAAGTGGATATGATTTGCCCCGATTCAAAGTTAATGAGGTAAAGGATCATGGAGAGCACAGGGGACGGCGTGGCGCCGTTGTGAGAGCGGCCGTGCCAGCAGCCTGAGGGTTCCTGGTTCGATCCCCACCTTCTACCAACTTAGTCACGTGCGTTGTGTCCTTGAGCAAGATGCTTCACCCTTGCTCCTGATGTGTCGTGGTTAGGGCCTTGCATGGCAGCTCCCGCCATCAATGTGTGAATGTGTGAATGTGGAAATAGTGTCAAAGCGCTTTGAGTACCTTGAAGGTAGAAAAGCGCTATACAAGTATAACCCATTTACCATTTACATGGGACGTGTGAACTTGTCTTGTGACTGTCCCGCTATCAAGTGCTCTTGGCTGATAGAATTAATATGAAAACAGCCGGGCTCTCTCGCCCCTATAGACGGATTTCTCGATAGTGCTGAAAGTCTGGAGTTTTTCACTAAAGTCGGTTCATGACTTCTTCCATCTGTCCTCTCCCTCTCATTCTGGCAGGTGGACAAGAAGCTCAATGCATTTGCACGTTGGGGTCATTTTTCCAGCAGAGTCAATCAATCAATCAATGTTTATTTATACATCCCTAAATCACAAGTGTCTCAAAGGGCTGCACAAGCCACAACGATATCCTCGGTTCAGATCCCACATAAGGGCAAGGAAAAACTCACCACCCAGTGGGACGTCGATGTGAATGACTATGAGAAACCTTGGAGAGGACCGCAGATGTGGGTGACCCCCCCCTCTAGGGGAGACCGGATGCAATGGACGTCTAGTGGGTCTAGCATAATATTGTGAAAGTCCAGTCCATAGTGGATCTAACATAATAGTGAAAGTCCAGTCCATAGTGAGGCCAGCAGGAGACCATCCCGAGCGGAGACGGGTCAGCAGTGCAGAGATGTCCCCAACCGATGCACAGGCGAGCGGTCCACCCCGGGTCCCGACTCTGGCTAGCCAGCACTTCATCCATGGCCACCGGACCTGTGTTCCCCCCCTTCCACAAGGGAGAGGGGAGCAGAGCAGAAAAGAAAAGAAACGGCAGATCAACTGGTCTAAAAGGGGGGTCTATTTAAAGGCTAGAGTATACAAATGAGTTTTAAGATGGGACTTAAATGCTTCTACTGAGGTAGCATCTCTAACTGTATGGAGGGCATTCCAGAGTACTAGAAAATAGAAAACGCTCTATAGCCCGCAGACTTTTTTTTGGGGCTCTGGGAATCACTAATAAGCCGGAGTTCTTTGAGTGCGCGTTGGCCTGTCAAAAATGTTACATACATTACTCTTGCAACATGTAACACTTTGCAAGGCTCACATATGACTGAGACACAAAGAACAATATTTTCAATTGTCATTTTCATCAGAATGCCCGACTGTTAAAGGGGAACATTATCACAATTTCAGAAGGTTTAAAACCATTAAAAATCAGTTCCCAGTGGCTTATTTTATTTTTCGAAAGTTTTTTTCAAAATTTTACCCCTAAAAAAAGCTTCAAAGTGCCTGATTTTAACCATCGTTATATACACCCGTCCATTTTCCTGTGACGTCACACAGTGATGCCAATACAAACTAACATGGCGGATAGAACAGCAAGCTATAGCGACATTAGCTCGGATTCAGACTCGGATTTCAGCGGATTAAGCGATTCAACAGATTACGCATGTATTGAAACGGATGGTTGTAGTGTGGAGGCAGGTAGCGAAAACGAAATTGAAGAAGAAACTGAAGCTATTGAGCCATATCGGTTTGAACCGTATGCAAGCGAAACCGACGAAAACGACACGACAGCCAGCGACACGGGAGAAAGCGAGGACAAATTTGGCGATCGCCTTCTAACCAACGATTGGTATGTGTTTGTTTGGAATTAAAGGAAACTAACAACTATGAACTAGGTTTACAGCATATGAAATACATTTGGCAACAACATGCACTTTGAGAGCGCAGACAGCCCATTTCAGGCGCGCTAAGAACATATATTTTTCCACCATTTCAGCACTCAGGTTAACCATACCTAAATAGACACAAAATACTGCATTACACAAGACTACCCAAATGTACTCGAATATTGAAAAAAATAAATGTTTTTAAGCTAAATTATTGGTAAACACAGTTTATGTATAATAATTTACGTAAAACCGCGAGTAATGAATAAAGTTTTCATCAATTAATATATTCTGTAGACATACCCTCATCCGAACTCTTTTCCTGAAAGCTGATCTGTCCAGTTCTGGAGTTGATGTCAGCATCTGCTTTGAGTGTCGCAGGATATCCACACATTCTTGCCATCTCTGTCGTAGCATAGCTTTCGTCGGTAAAGTGTGCGGAACAAACGACTGACCATTTCGTCGGCTTTCCCCACAGCCTCGTATTTTGAACAAATTTCGTCCAATTTCTTGCCACTTTCGCATCTTTGGGCCACTGGTGCAACTTGAATCCGTCCCTGTTCGTATTGTTACACCCTCCGACAACACACTGACGAAAGTGAGAAAATGGCGGATTGCTTCCCGATGTGACGTCATCGCTCCGAGAGCGCATAATAGAAAGGCGTTTAATTCGCCAAAATTCACCCATTTAGAGTTCGGAAATCGGTTAAAAAAATATATGGTCTTTTTTCTGCAACACCAAGGTATATATTGATGCTTACATAGGTCTGGTGATAATGTTCCCCTTTAATGCACACACACTTTAACAACAGATGCACACAATGATACGTTATTGCCTGCAACAGGTGCAAGTGGTTATGCAGACCAGAAGCAAATCCAATGAGGATAATCCATTGAGGATAAAGTAAGGACTTGTAAATCTCCCCGTTCTCCATGTCAGGATGGTCTCCCTTAATTAGATACTGGGTCTAAATGCCCATCCCCACCGTATGGTCAAACTCCCTGGCCTCCACAAGCATCTCCAGATCGCTTGTGACCTCTCTTTTCTTCAACCCCCCACTTAACGCCACGCATGTGGGGGGGCTTTCTGCCGGAAGGTGATTGAGCACGGCACCCTGCTCCGACCCTGTCCTGCTTTGTGTGGGGACGTGTGCCTGTGTCAGGAGCTACAATTAGTGGGGCGCGTCCCCGATCATTAATCACAGAACACTCCTGGATCTCAGTGCAGGCCGAGGAGCACACTGGCCTGCTCCATGATAACTTGTTGAGCATCATCAGCCTCCTCATGTCAGATAGAGAAAAACACTTCACAAAAATATAAACGCAACACTTTTGTTTTGGCTCCCTTATCTCTCCTGCTTGCTTCTTTGTTGGAGCCTGGTTTTGCACTGCTCTCCAAAATCTAAACAATGGCATTGAAGAAAATGACGAAATAAAGACCCTGAGCGCAGAAAATGGAGCGCCGCAGAAATACAAACCCCGTTTCCATATGATTTGGGAAATTGTGTTAGATGTAAATATAAACGGAATACAATGATTTGCAAATCCTTTTCAACCCATATTCAATTGAATGCACTACAAAGACAAGATATTTCATGTTCAAACTCATAAACTTTATTTTTCATTTGCAAATAATAATTAACTTAGAATTTCATGGCTTCAACACGTGCCAAAGTAGTTGGGAAAGATTTTGTTCACCACTGTGTTACATGGCCTTTCCTTTTAACAACACTCAGTAAACGTTTGGGAACTGAGGAGACACATTTTTTAAGCTTCTCAGGTGGAATTCTTTCCCATTCTTGCTTGATGTACAGCTTAAGTTGTTCAACAGTCCGGGGGTCTCCGTTGTGGTATTTTAGGCTTCATAATGTGCCACACATTTTCAATGGGAGACAGGTTTGGACTACAGGCAGGCCAGTCTAGTACCCGCACTCTTTTACTATGAAGCCACGTTGATGTAACACGTGGCTTGGCATTGTCTTGCTGAAATAAGCAGGGGCGTCCATGGTAACATTGCTTGGATGGCAACATATGTTGCTCCAAAACCTGTATGTACCTTTCAGCATTAATGGCGCCTTCACAGATGTGTAAGTTACCCATGCCTTGGGCACTAATACACCCCCATACTATCACAGATGCTGGCTTTTCAACTTTGCGCCTATAACAATCCGGATGTTTTTTTTCCTCTTTGGTCCGGAGGACACGACGTCCACAGTTTCCAAATGCGAATGCACCGTACCTGTGGACGCACGGCAAATAAGAACCTCACCTCCTGGGTGTGAGGTGGGAGAGACGCTCCCTCATTTTCATTCTTACTCAGAGTGGTGCGATCAATACCATGGCAGAATGTTAAACATTTGTCATCAGACGATCACGCGTTGATGAAACCAATCGATAAATGATAGGCCAGAATGAGACAGGACTGCGTGCTTGCTCATCAACTTCCTTGGGGAGAAAGGGAGAAAAAAGAAACACGGGAGGAGAGAGATTTAGATTTGTGACTCACCAGGGGGCGAGATGTTTCTCTCTTGGGTGCTATCTGTTTCGTAGAAAGCGACAACCGTGAGGAAAATGATGAGAGGAGACGCGGGGGGCGGGGCTTTATGTTTATGAGATCTTACAGTCAGATTAGTGCCTTTTTGTTTGCCTCTATGTTCATTTAAACGTAACATATATGTATATATAAATATATATATACAGATATTTCATATATATAAATATATGTCTATACATATATATATATATATATATATATATATATATATATAGAGGCTATTTCATCCCTATGAGCCTGTTTTGCTAAAAAAAAACCTGATGAGCAGGCTTGTAGGGATGAAATAGCCTCTGTGTTGTTTCCTGACCTAATTTAACTTATATTTCGCCCTACCCCGGTATTGAGCACTGTATAACGGATAAACCACAGAAACCTCGACTATATATATACATATATATATATACATATATATATTAGTGTTGTCCCGATACAACCATATAATACCAAAATTATTTTGATACCTTTCGGTACTTTTCTAAATAAAGGGGACCACAAAAAATTGCATTATTGGTTTTTTTTAACAAAAAAATCTTAGGGTACATTAAACATATGTTTCTTAATGCAGGTTTGTCCTTAAATAAAATAGTGAACATACAAGACAACTTGTCTTTTATTAGTAAGTAAACAAACAAAGGCTCCTAATTCAGTCTGCTGACGTATGCAGTAACATATTGTGTCATTTATCATTCTATAAATTTGTCAACATTACTAAGGACCAGTGGTAGAAAATGAATTATTAATCTACTTGTTCATTTACTGTTAATATCTGCTTACTTTCTCTTTTAACATGTTCTATCAACACTTCTGTTAAAATGTAATGATCACTTATTCTTCTGTTGTTTGGATATTTTACATTAGTTTTGGTTGATACCACAAATTTGGGTATCAATCCGATACCAAGTAGTTACAGGATCATACATTGGTCATATTCAAAGTCCAGAGACATATTTCCTGAGTTTATAAACATTATATACATTTTTAAAAAACGATAGCGGACCGGTACTTTACTAATACTGGTATACCATACAACCCTAGTATATATACATATACATATATATATGTATATATATATATATATATTTTTTTTTTTTGATTAGATTTTTATTAAGGATCCCTATTAGCTGGTTGCCTCAACAACCCACTAGTCTTCCTGGGGTCCAAAATTCAATACAATTACAAGTAAAAGCATATAATTATAACTACACAATACAGAAAAAAATAAAAAAATAAAAGCATCAATAAGAAAACCAGCAAACAATTCACAGTCTCAGAATAATAATTACCATATAAATATAAGTACACAATATAAAACCAAATAAATCATCAACTAGCAAACTAATTTAAAGACTCAGATAAAATATTACTCTCTTTTTAAAAACCTGTTTACTTTCAATGCCGGTATATATATATCCATCTTCTACCGCTTATTCCCTTTGGGGTCGCGGGGGGCGCTGGAGCCTATCTCAGCTACAATCGGGCGGAAGGCGGGGTACACCCTGGACAAGTCGCCACCTCATCGCAGGGTATATATATATATATATATATATATATATATATATATATATATATATATATATATACATATATATATATATTAATATGTTAGGTCAGGAAAAAACACAAGAGGCTATATCATCCCGACAAGCCTGTTTCACAGGTTTCCCTGACATATATTCCGCTCTACCCTGGTATTGAGCACTGTATAATGGATAAACCACAGAAACCTTGATGATATATATATATATATATATATATATATATATATATATATATATATATATATATATATATATATATATATATATATATATATAAACATATATATATATATATATATATATATATATATATATATATATATATATATATATATATATATATATATATATATATATATATATATATATATATATGTCTTAATAAGGTTATCCAAAAAATAGTGCTCGATACCGTAGTAGAGCGCAATATATGTATATGTGGGAAAAAAAAAATTTTTTTCCCCACATATACATATATATATATATATATATATATATATATATATATATATCATACTTGCCAACCCTCCCGAATTTTCCGGGAGACTCCCGAAATTCAGCGCCTCTCCCGAAAACCTCCCGGGACAAATATTCTCCCGAAAATCTCCCGATTTTCAGCCGGAGCTGGAGGCCACGCCCCCTCCAGCTCCATGCGGACCTGAGTGAGGACTGCCTTTTTTCAAGACGGGAGGACAACAGGGTGACAAGAAATAAATCATCCAGACTCGAGATAAATTGTATTATTATGTTTATCTTACCTAAAAATAAATATATTTATTAATTAAAAAAAACAAAAAACTAAATGAATTTTTACTATATTTTGCTAAAAACATCAACATTTATTGTATTTTTATTTTTATTTTTTCTGACTCCTTGTTACATCCAGCCATAGAATTGTACATTAAAATAAACATATTTGAAATAATTCATTTTAAATTATCATAATAATTCATTTAAAATGACCATATTTAATTATTAAAATAATTGCTTGTTTATCAACAACTTTAGCATTTTATTCGTTATATTTTGAAGCTCTCAGAAGCCAAGTTATGTTATTTTCCTTAATATTTATTTATGCAAGTTTGAAGTATCAATTATCTAAACACAGTTCTGTTTGCATATTTTCAGGATATATGTATATATATATATATATATATATATATGAAATTCTTGACTTGGTGAATTCTAGTTGTCATTATACTCCTCCCCTCTTAACCACGCCCCCAACCACGCCCTGCCCCACCCCCGCCCACGCCCCCACCTCCCGAAATCGGAGGTCTCAAGGTTGGCAAGTATGATATATATATATATATATATATATATATATATGCATATATATATATATATATATATATATGGTCGAAACTATTTAAAGTGCACTACGTATAATAAACGCAACATTATTAATATTTCTACTACGGATAATTTAAACAAAAACTCGTCAAAACAGCCCAATACTTATAATATGGGCTTTTTAAACATAAGATCATTGTCTCCCAAAACGTTATTAGTTAATGAGGTCATTAGAGACAACAATCTTAACGTCATTGGTCTTAGCGAAACCTGGCTCAAACCAGACGAATTTTTTGCGCTAAATGAGGCATCTCCTCCTAACTATACGAATGCGCATATTGCCCGTCCCCTTAAAAGGGGTAGGGGGTTCGCACTAATATACAATGAAAACTTTAACCTTACCCCTAACCTAAATAATAAATACAAATCGTTTGAGGTGCTTACTATGAGGTCTGTCGCACCGCTGCCTCTCGATATGGCTGTTATCTACCGCCCCCCAGGGCCCTACTCGGACTTTATTAATGAATTCTCAGAGTTCGTTGCTGATCTAGTGACGCACGCAGACAATATAATCATAATGGGGGACTTTAATATCCATATGAATACCCCATCGGACCCTCAGTGCGTGGCGCTCCAGACTATAATTGATAGCTGTGGTCTTACACAAATAATAAATGAACCTACGCATCGCAACGGCAATACGATAGATCTAGTGCTGGTCAGGGGTGTCACCACCTCCAAAGTTATGGTACTCCCGTATACTAAAGTAATGTCCGATCATTACCTTATAAAATTCGAAGTTCTGACTCATTGTCAACAAACTAATAATAATAATAACTGCTATAGCAGCCGCAACATTAATGCCGCCACAACGATGACTCTTGCTGACCTACTGCCTTCGGTAATGGCACCATTCCCAAATTATGTCGGCTCTATTGATAACCTCACTAACAACTTTGACAATGCCCTGCGCAAAACCATTGATAGTATAGCACCGCTAAAACAAAAAAGGGCCCCTAAAAGGCGCACCCCATGGTTTACAGAGGAAACCAGAGCTCATAAATTATCATGTAGAAAGTTGGAACGCAAATGGCGCGCGACCAAGCTTGAGGTTTTCCATCAAGCATGGAGTGATAGTTTAATATCGTATAAACGCATGCTTACCTTAGCTAAAGCTAATTATTACTCAAATCTCATCCGCCTCAACAAAAACGACCCTAAATTTTTGTTTAGTACAGTAGCATCGCTAACCCAACAAGGGACTCCTCCCAATAGCTCCACCCACTCGGCAGATGACTTTATGAATTTCTTTAATAAGAAAATTGAACTCATTAGAAAGGAGATTAAAGACAACGCATCCCAGCTACAACTGGGTTCTATGACCACAGATGCAACTGTATCTACGACGGATACTGCAATACAAAATAGTCTCTCTCTTTTTGATGAAATAACATTAGAGGAACTATTACAGCGTGTAAGTGGGATAAAACAAACAACATGTTTACTTGACCCACTTCCTGGGAAACTTATCAAGGAGCTTTTTGTATTATTAGGTCCATCAGTGCTAAATATTATAAACTTATCACTTTCCTCTGGCACTGTTCCCCTAGCATTCAAGAAAGCGGTTATTCATCCTCTGCTCAAAAGACCTAACCTTGATCCTGACCTCATGGTAAACTACCGACCGGTGTCCCACCTTCCCTTTATTTCGAAAATCCTGGAAAAAATTGTCGCACAGCAGCTAAATGAACACTTAGT